>NW_010340706.1:47010-103143 GCF_000700745.2 Antrostomus carolinensis | reverse complement strand
AGCCCGCCGGGCCCGGCAGCCGCTCCTCAGCCCGCGGGCTCAGGCGTCTCCTGCTCGGGCCTGGGCGAGGGGCTCCTGTCGTGCCTGGAGCGATCGCATCTCTGCAAAACTGTCACAGAAAACGTCACCTGTGCGTGCCTGGAAGGGTTATTTATGAGGGCAGCGATGCTAACGGCATCTTGCTGTTTCATTTTCCGTCTGGAAAGAGAGAGAAAAAGTAGTTTTGCCACAGAGATGAAGTGGTGTGAGCGATACTTTTCTGGTTAAGTGAGAAGCTTGAGGACAAACTGAGCGCTCCATAGTTAGTACGTAAAGCATGAGTAACGCTGGAGGTGATCTGTGCTGATTCAAGATGGTTGCACGCACCGTATCTGATTTTTGCAGAGTTGTAACGTGTTAGAAGAGATGGGGGCTTTTAACAGAGCAGTAAATCCCCTAACGAACGCCCAGCTACGGAGCCGCTAGAGTCGCCTTCTATTACTTTAAGATGGAGTTGAGGAGCGGGACACTGGGCGCTGTGCAGCGGCGTAGGTTGAGAAACGCCTTTGACATTATGTCCCAGGCCACCGACTGGACTGAGCCCGTGTCTGGCCGTCAAGCAAAGCGCCAGTGTGACAAAGCACTGTCGAGCTGCGGCCGCCTCGCAGCTGGGCTTGCGCTGCTTCCCTGCAACTACCCCTTCGTGAAGGGCACTGGTTTAGGCATCGCCTTCATCGCTTTGTCAACAACACCCAATGATGTAACTAACGGAGGAAATTATTTCCATTCTCTCGCTTGTATTTTCAAAATGCATATGTACACGTATATAAATATATACTTTACATGTGCTTTAACTTTACAGCAGAGTATGAGTCTTATTTGAAGTTGGGAATCATGTTATCTTTTATAAATGTGTATGAAACTGGACTTTTAAAGTTGCTGTGGAGTGTGGCCCGTAAATTTCTTGATGCTTTGTTTGCTTTTAGTCTATTTGCTTTTAAATCGTGTTTTGTAACTTAATCATGAAAACGTTAACGGTTCTTGTTACCCACGTTTTTATTCCTAACTGGAAATACAGACTTGGGAGTTTGCATTGAAACAGAAACAGAAACATTAATGGTTGCTTCCTAAGTCTGCTGGGCAGCTGCAGTGCTACATATGAATTACTGAGCAGCTAGAAGGTAATTTACACTTACTTATCAATCTTAAATTTTAAACTATGGTCTCTGAAGTTGGCCCTTATTTTTTCACATTTATCAAGACTTTGTGTGGGTGTCTATTGCAAGTCAGACAGGTGAAGCTGTCAGGACTGCTTCATGGTTGTATTTCTCATGGGGCGCATGTTATGCACAAAGGCATCAGGTTTTTGCCGGTCATGCCTGCTAGCAAATTATAGGTAGGAAAACTTGAAATGGTTTCCTTTTGACCCTACCTTTAATAGGAAGATTTGAGAGAGGTGCCGTGTTCTGACTGCTCTTTGTCATGGTGATGTGACGCAGAATGGCAAATGTCGAACATCACCATCTAAGGTCCTGCAACTTGATCGCACGGTTTTGTAACCGCGTGGCATAATTTGGTGTGTGCCTCTGTGTTTACCTCATAATTAATAAATCCCCACCCTGCACTTAATTGGAAACGCAGACAAATTATACATATTTTTTACTGATAATAACTTGGTGGTTTATAATCTGAATTGGATATTCAGTGATTTTTAGGAAGTGAGATGTTAGGGAATATCTTAAATTGCTCTTCGGAATTTATTTCTAATAGCTAGAACAGGTATTACAATTGGCAAAATAGGATGGAAAGGAAAGCAGTGATTCTTCTACAAAATGAAGTCACAGTTTCATTACTAGGAAAGAAAACATTGGCTTATTTTCCTGAGCATTTTGATTTTCTTGACTGTTGGGTTTTGGTTTTTTTTAACAGTTGCTGTGTTTTTGCTTTGTGAGCTGCAGTAAATATGTGTGCATTTGCAGAATGCTAATTCAGAGCGGTGTAGATCAGAATATTGTGTGATGTTTAACTGGATCTCCCCGTTTCAACACTTCTATTTTTCCATTTACCATTTAAACTTAAAAAGCTCTCTGGATTCCTTCTTTCTTTCCCCCAGTACTTTTGTTAGAAATTTTTACAGCTATTAGGTGAAGACCAATATAATTTTAAAAAATTACTTCCTATATGAGCAGCTGGTAAACTTTCACTGTGAACACCGAGCATTGAACAAGGATTAAAACTTAGCAAAACTGGAGATCTGAAATGTCTTTGGTAGCAGCTACATTGGCTGAACTCATGCAACGCAGGTAGCATGTTCCATGTTCTTTACATGTCTCTCTACTTTAACATTTATAATGTAATTTTAATATTAAAATATAACTGAATCCATAGTTTGAAATTCCTTTCTGATAGTACCTGAGTACAATAAGATAAAAATTGAAATAAGCTGTCTGCACGTTGTATTTTTTCCCTTGAGTGACAGCGTCATTTCAGTTGATAATAAAGGTCCAATCATAAGATATACAGAGCAGTTAAAGCTTTCTATCTGCGCAGGTTGTTGTGATGTTTGATGGGAAAATGCTTCTCATTTTGCACAAGGAAAAGCCTTATTGCAGTCAAAGCCCTTAGGTTGTAGAGCTGAGAAGGAGAAGCTGGTGGGGAAGGGAAATCTGAATTTACGCACTCCGGAGGATGACTTACAAAACCATACGCTTGCATATGAAATAAAGCAGAAGACTGAGAAGAAGAAGGACGGTTGTGATGGTGTTGGTTACTGTTCATAACTGGTTTCTGCTGCAGGTGTGGGGAAGGAGTGGAAATGCAGGGTAGGGACTTGTAGCACCAGCAAGTGAAACACGTGTGAGAAATCCCTGAAGAGACCTCAAATACCTGTTCTGCACAGAAAGATTTTAATACATTTTTGGAACTGTTGTTTTGAGGGGGTTTTTTTCCCTCTTTTTAGGTAAGTCTGCTCTTTGTGAGAACATTTTTGTTTATAATTTGGAGATGGTATTGCAAAATGTAATTTTTAGATGACAGCTAAGTGTGTGACAAATTTCAGCACCTGCTGTTAGATTGACTGGAGTGCCTAAACAGCATGAGCGAGTGGAGACTCCTATTAATAATTCCAGGTGTGTGATTCATTGCAGTCTGATGGAGCAACTAGCTGGAAATAACTTGAGAGAAAGGACTGAGCGGTGGCTGTGGGCTAACTATAAAGATGTTGCATGAAGAGTGTTTTGTGTGAAAGTTCTCGCTTAAAACATGCCACAAGTAAACTCCATAATTATAGAAGACCTAATTGTATTAAAATGCAATCTCTTTGTATGTTTTAATGGCTGGTTGCATGCTCTCGGTCCTAATAATTTGTCATGGGTAATATCTGCTCAGTGGAAATGGAGCAGTTTTTAACTCCCTGTGTTGGTAGGAGTATACGTTTGTTTTACAAATTGAATAAAGAGGTCTTTAAAAGAATGGGGGAAAACCAAAGTTAATATTTTTTTTTCTAAGGGGTTGTGCCCTGGAGATTTTGAGCTCCTCTGGAAGGAAGATGGAATTTCCAACATCTGCGCCTGAGTCGTCATCAGTTTGTGCCAGTTCTGAGGGCAGACAGGAGTAAGCAGGCTGGTGATGAATGCTTTGAGTCCTTTATTTCCTGTAGCAGAGAGGAGAAAACTTGTTGGGAAAAATAACCTCCAACTTATTTTTTTGAAAAATTTAAACCCATTATGTTTAAGCGTGTGCTTTTTAATTATCCTTCCTTGTGTGTTTATTTTGTGTAAAGCGTAGGATTTTCTTTTTCCCTTTTCTTTCCTTTTTTCCCTAACTCAAGGTCTCTCAGGAGAGATAAAATATGAAATGTACTCCCATTAGATACATTAGTCATGGCAAATAGTTTGGCATATATGGCAAAGGCTAAACTGATACTTAATAAGAGGACATTAGGAGAAACACTGGTTTTACTGTTTCTCTTCTCCCTGTTACTGATCCAGGCTTTCCGTATTTATTTGCCTTTTAAAGTACATCTCGAAAATCTGTGTTGCTTCCCTGTGTGAGAGAGCCCTGAAAACTTGGAGAGTTTGTGTTGTAACAACTGTCACGACCCTGAATGGAGACGAAAACAAACCAGAAAGAGCTGTAGCTGTCTTAGCTGAGGAGCTTTAGCAAAACAAGGGACAGGAGCTGACAAAGCAGACTGCACGGTGTGGGTCTGGCCAGAGAATGTGGGAACTGAACCCACGTTATTAAACTCGTCCTTGTGTTTCCCATTCATCGTCTCTGAACGTTACGAAACACACAGCGAAGGAACCTCAGTTTTCTTGGAATTGTCTGGCTCTTCGCTGTGTAATTATTGAGACTTTTCTTAGAACCTCGGCTGACATTAAAATCAGGACTTAAATTGTGTGTACCAAATGTGTATGTGCATGGGGTGGGCAGGGACAGGGGCACCCGGAGGGTGCTTCACTTTTAAGTTTAGTTGGTTACAAAAAGTAACACCAGCAATGATAATTGCCTTCTCTAACATTTAATTTTCTCAACATTTAGAATATTTTTTTAAATTTAAATTATCTTTTCTGATGGAAACCAATGACCCCACCTGTACATCAGGTGTGACCCAAAGCTTAAAGATTAATCATATGGGTGTTTTTAATTAAAAAAAAATGTCTGAAAGTGTGGGGGTTTTTGTCTTTAAATCTTTAGTGTTTGTTTGGGTTTTCTTCTGTTTGTTTGTTTGTTTTTTTTAACTTTCATTTAAAACTGAACAGCTTATTGGGAGAAAAGCACAATAAAACTGAATTTAAGGCTTGAAGAAAGAGCACAGAGGTACAAAGTGGAAAGGGGTGAAAAAAAAAAAAAAAAAGAATTTAGAAGGAATGCCTTGCATGCAAACATCTCCATGTGGTCCGGCTCGTGTTATCAGTTATCAATCCTCAGTTGCCCAGAAATGTCAAAATTCTTTCACATATTTTAGTGGGGAGAGAGAGATAACAGCAGTGATATCAATTTTAGTAAAAAGTTAAATAATACATAAACACATACTTTATGAGATGCAATGTAGTAAGTGGACTTTGGACCACTTGGCAATGGAGTCCTCTTTACTGAAACTAAGTTGCCTGAGTGTTGCTCTTTTATTGGATATTAAATACTACTGTTCCCATCAATGGGAATACTGGGAAATTCGTTCTTTTGGTTTTCCTTTTAATTCAGCCTTGTCCGTTCAAGCTCTGTGCACCTAACAGTGAGTAATTAGTTATGTGTGACCTGCTCGGCTACTGCTACGCTGTGGTGATGACGCTAAAATCTTTCAGACCCCATTTGGAGGAAAGGAAAATGGAGATGGCTAAAAACCTCAACACTTTTTAGTTCTGATCCTTTATAGGGGCTGTCAAAATGGGAGGAACTAGATCATCAAATGTATATTTATACTTCATAGAGGACTGCAGAAATGTATTTAGGGTAAAAAATGGATTGTTTGCATGAAATAATAATTTTAGTCACTTTAAGATACTCCTTCAAATAGAATCTGCTTTTTCTGAAGAATAAGGTATTTTGATTATTTTTTTTTATTTTAATGAACTCCTTTGATCTGATTTGCAGCTAGGCATTTTATCAGACTGACTTTATTCCCCTGAATATACTCCCCCATTTTTACCCCCTCTTCATCCTTTGTAACATTTTATAGTTGATTTAAGGATGTAATCGCTCTGTTAGCCTCTGCCCCTCTATGTCCAGCTGCTTTCTCTTTGTCACACTAATGACCTGTCACCGTGAAGCTGTCACTTGACACACTGAGCGAAACCAGAAAACCTGCCCCTTTGGGTTTTAGAAACATTTATTAACTGTCCTGTTCTGACAACTCAAGCCTAGCCCTCTTTACAAATGCCTCTTGCCTATTTAGAAAAAATGCCAAATAAAAGCATCTGGTATTCTATTGGGAAGGGGGGCAAAAGCTTGTTTTCTTAAAGGATTAGCATTTATGAGTGCACAGGCAATTATTTTGTTGCAGGCTTACTGCATTTTTTAGGGGGGTGTGTGTGTATGTAAACTTTGAAATGTGAGTTTAACTGATAGTAGTTGTACCACAAACTACATATTTATCTCATGCACGTGTCAAACTACATTTGTTGTTAGTTTTCTGCATGTCTGTGTTGGGGGTTGAGCTGAACAAGGCAGCGAGCGGGACCAGGGTGGAGTTGTGCCGTGTGGCTGTTGCACTAAAATGATGCCATTCAGATTTGTCCTCCATCATCTCCATTGTTTAAAGATGTGCAGGTGTCTCACCATCCTTTGGAGAATGCTCCAAAGGTGCCACGAGCCCTGCCTGACTTTGGCGGTGATACGAATCTGTAGCTATACTGGTTGTGAAGGGTCATCCATCTCCTGCATAGTTTTAACTCTAAAGCCTGTGTTACATGAAATGTTAATGATGGTGACTGCTTTAAGAGGGATGGGGGAATGTTCTGCTTCATCGCTTCTTACTAGGAAAAGACAGGGACAGGATAAGGAAGCATTTAACTTCCTTGAATAATGTCTTCTGTTGGCCAGAATCAGCAGAGAAAATGGTCTTGTGAGCAGGTTATGAGCAAGCTCCCTGGCTGATTGCTGCTCACCTGGTCCCTTCCCTGGCTTACTAGCTTTTGAGGTACCAGAAGCATCCGATGTTATCTAGTCTTAGCTTTCCTCAACTTGCCATAAATCATGTGGTTTTCTGTACAGTAGGCTGCAAAGTATTAGAATTCAGGCAATGTAAAATGTTTTGAATTTGGAAGTGTCAAAATGTACAGTTTTATGCTCTGTGCCTTTTTTCCCGGAGGGAGGAGATGTGTGAGTTGGTGGTGTATGGAAGCTAGGGCCGCTTCTTTGGAAATGTGCAGGAGTTGCTCTTGCATTTTCACTTACATTTGAGTCTTTGTTTTAAGAAATAGACTTTAACTACCTCTGCAACAAGTGACTTGATGGCTGATGTTTCTTTTACTGAGGTAACAAATAATCTCCTGTGGGGTTTTACATATTGTGTAGTTGAAAAGTAGCAGTAAGCTGACCACACTCTGTTTCTGCAGTAAGAAATATTATTTTTGTCTCTGCTGATATATATGTTCTCCTCTTAGGGGAAGATGTGCTAAGTAATTTTATTAGGTTGATGACACATGCAGTTCATTATACTGACCAGCTTTTATTGTTGTCTTTTTGGCCTCTGGTTTTTTTTTTTTCAAAAATGTAAAATAAAATTGCAAAATACTTACTGAGGACAAAATGCAATATAATGCTTTATTAATATCTTTTTCACCCTGCTTTCTGCTCTGCCTTCAAGTATAGTGAGAGCAAATTAACTTCTGGTACAGAGAAGTTTGCTGCAGTCCCTGCAGAGCTGTGCATAGCTATGTGTGTTTGCGTGGTTTGCAGTCGGGATGCCACTCCAGAGATTGTCAGAGATTTCCTCTGCTCCTCCACATAAAATTCATTGTCAGAGGTTATGCACAATTCACACTGAGGATGGGATATGGAGAAAAGATAACTCTCGTTTCTTGAAACTGTAGAGAGAAATTTTAGCAAACTAGAGTGAGAATTTTTTTTTCAGCCCAAAGCTCCTCTTATCTTGCAAACTCTTCCATTAACACATCTTAACATTCACACCCCTGCTATCCATGTGCTCTGTGTCATCCATTTGTGCCCCACTCATGGCACATTCTTGTAAGGTCACCTACAGCTTTCCACCCTCCTGCCAACCAACAACCAAACATTGGGCTCTTTATTTACCATTTCATTCAAGGTCACTATTCTCTCCTGTAGCAATACCTTCTCCTCATGGTACAGACAGGGCTTACCCTTTTGCCGGCATCTTCCTGTTGACTCTTTTTGAGATGTCCCAAGAGGTTTGCCTCAGGCTACTCCTACATGCATTATGCTTAAGAAAGTGTAATTGATGTGTCTAGAGGTGAACATGTTTCTAAGTAGTACAGAAGAATAGTGGTTGACTGGGATGGTGTTTAGAGATACCTCTGTTGGCAGGATGGGCAAACAGGTTCTTAGGTAAAGTGGTGTAAACAAGGAATAAAAGTTCAGTGGTGTTTGAATCCAGGTCAACTCTTGTGTTTTCTGCACTGTTTTGGATATTATATGAACATAACTTCTCCTTTCCAGCTCCAGGAGAAGTAAAAAGTGCTAACTTCAAATTTGACAATAAAATTTGAGTTAATCACATATAAGTGATTTGGTAGATCAGGCTTCTAAAAGACAAGGGTTCATTACTGTTCAGCATAGATTTTGTAGGTTTTCTGCATTGCAAAGTAGTGAAGGATTTAATTTTCTTCTTAAAAAAAAAAAAAGGAGTAAAATGGAAATTTGCAAGGGCTAGAAGTGGTTTAGTAGGGTTTTTTTTTTAGTTCAAAGTATATCTGTGCAGAGTAAAGCAACATGTCGTATATTACATAAATGAGTTAGGTGGCCAAGACAGTTTGCTTGTCAGTGGTAAATAAGACTTAAATTCCTCTTTGGATATAGTATATATACTGTGAGACTGATCTTGAAAAGCCTTATTCATACACATGAGCATTATTTATGTGTGTAAGGATTTAGAGGATCAGATTGTATCATCTAAGTCTATAAGGCTTCATGACTATTTACTGCTTGGTTTTTTTTGAGGGGGGGGGTTGTTGTTTTTTGTTTGTTTGTTTATTTGTCAGGTCACTGGAAATCCTGCACAGAAATGTTAAGTACAGTAATTGCTAATAGGACAGACCTAATACAGTAGAAGCCAAATAAAATAATAGAAAGTTACCTTGTGTTCCAGCATTGAAACTTCTCTTTTAAAAGGGAGTATGGAGCTGTGCAGGTAGGAATATAGATCCATGCTCCTTTGTGCTTCTTAATAGCTTATTAATGGTCTGACATATTCTAAAACCAATACCCTGGGGTGTTAAAACCTCACTAGCTATAGGGATTTGTAGGATTGTAGGTAGAGAGGGGTTTACAAACAGCCCGTCAGCTCCTCTGCACAGCACTGCACTTGCAGGTGGCCATCACTTCTGTCTTCCCATTTGTGCTCAGAGGTGGAGAAGAAAGGCGGAGTCTTATATCGCTCATCTAAGTTGGCTACTTGCTTTGTTTTCCATATAAGTTCTCAGATTTGGTTTGGGGGTTTTTTTTTGTTACATTTACTGCATTTTTAAAATAGAATAACATGAAAATAACAGATACAGTTTTGTGGTATTTCCCCCTATATTCAAAGGAGCTTTTATAAATTTTCTGAAGATCCCATTTTATCCTAATCCATATGGCAACGACATAAAATATCAACAACTAAGATTACGTTCTGGATTGCTGGCATAATTTGCGGGGGAATCAACTGCAAGAGAGCCGTTTGTAGCCTTTTCTGTCCAACATACTGTCTCTTGCTGTGCATTTTGGCAGTACTTGGCACTGCTCTGTGTGTAATCTCTGGCTCTGTAGAATATAAGACCCTTTTAGGCAAAGATACGAACACACAGAAGAGAGAGACCCCACACGTTTCTTTTTGATCTCTGTTTAGTATGAGATTTTTCTTTTGTGTGTCCTTCTTTGAAGCATTAAAACCTACAGTTTTGCTTTGGCGCTTCTATAATTTCAAGCTGTATTGTGTGAAAGTTGGTAGCAGTGCTCCAAAGCCGAGGACTTGATTGGCAAGTTTTAGCTGTGAGTAAATTTTCACAGCTGATCCATAAATCCCTGACAGACCATTAGGAGCTTCAGAGCGGCTCTGGCAAGCTCCCCTACAATAATTGTAGTTTTAAGTTTGTTATATTTAGTTTTCTCACCTCTTAGCTGGATGCCAGGGGGACCTCACTAGAAGCAAACCAGATCTGTATCTACTTTTTGCTCTAAGTTGGCAGTTTGTACAAGTAGCACAGCGTGGGAGGAGGGCTTGCTGGTAGATTCCCAGTGGACAAGGCAGCGACCATCCAAGGGTGTGACTTGTGACAAATGGACCTCAGATCTGGGGTTCGACATTCCAGTAGTTCGAGGAGACTTAAGAGTACATAATTTCTCACACTCCACCTCCAGCCCCTGCTCTTAAGTAATAACAGTCAGCGAAGGAGGCAGAAAAAAATGCTTCTTCAAGCTTAAACATTATAGAGCTGTATATAACTCTGAGACAGAGAGGCAGCTCTTAATTTAAATTCCCTGAGGTAATTGTACTTATTTATCTGTAGCAAAGCTGGCGGAGTGACCATCTTTTAGGAGTGGCCACTACTCTAAGAACAGAACTGCATGGGTGGTGGTGGTGAGAGCAGCAGGCATTTCTTTGGGGTGCCAGGGTTTGACGGTGGTGATGTTGCTGGAGCAGCTGGAAGCCTGGCTTCAAGACCACATCCTCTTTAGGCTCATTGGTCTAGACGTGTGCAGTAAAACCAGTGCTATAGCGACTATATTGCATCTTTGATAAGCCCTGAGAATGCATCTTACATACTAGAACCCTCCTGGGCACCCTGTTAAAGCCAGAGGAGAGGTTCCTATTGTTCCCTTGGATTTGGATCCTGCTGGATGGGCTCTGGAAGCAAACTCAGACTTGGCTGCTTGTTTGAGTAATTAATGAATATTTTGTATGTTTCTCTCTGAAATCTGAATTGCTCTGCCAAGGATGTACTTGCCACTTGGTGGAGTCTGGTGTATCACCTTGCTGAAGGGACAAGGGGACTGTGTAGAAGGAAGGGATGTGTCTGCATGATAAACTCTTTCAAAGGGATTTTTCTTCCCCTTTCTAGAAGAGAGAAAGATAAATTTAATCTCTTTATCCTCTGCTACATAAAAGCAGCCTCTCATACCTATAACCCATGAATGATTTATTTGCACAGGAGGACAATAAAGAAGCATTATCTGAACTATTATGAAAAGGAAAAGAAGAATTAGTGGTGGTCTTTTAATTGATTTTTTTCAATTTTGTTTTTTTTTTAGACTAAGAGAAGCAGAAATTTCATTTCTGTTAAAAGCTTCTTCAAACAAAAATTCCTTCATATTAAAATCTTAATTTAGAAGGATCAGACACTTTGTTGATTAGGGTCTTGTTAGGATAAGGATAGAGTAAGTAACTATAAATAGGGATACAGTGAGTGATGATCTCACCCTACAAACTTTGTGTTGAACTTAAGCAGGAGAAGGTAAAAATATCAGCTGACAACCTTCTTGCAAGGAGGCATCTCTGATTAAAATAGAGGGATCTTCGGTAAAAGAAACAGAATTGGTCATCTCTTCAGTCCTTAGCTTTAAGTGTTTAAACTTCATTTGATGCAAGAAGTCAAGTGGAAGATGTCATTCCTGTGGTGGGAATAGAGTGGTGTCGATGCCTGGGCCAGATTTGGTATCTGACACTTAAACTAGAAATGCTAGGAGTGATAAGAGTAAATGAGCTAATTACATGTGTACAAATGAAATGCAGATCATGCTTCATCTGGAAGAAAAGACGAACCTTCTGTACAATACAGAACCTTCATCTGTATCTCATAATGGCAAAAAGTTTTTGAGTTTTCAGAACAATACAAAACTTCTAACATGAGCTGATATTGGGGTAGGATTGTGGAAAAAATACAGTAATTAAAAACACAAAATGGTGTTAAGATTCAAAACAGCAGATACGGGTTATATGGGTGTAAGCAAACTGCCTGCATCTTCCTGTATTAACCTCTGTAAACGTTGTGCTCTGCTTTATTCCCTCAAGAACTGAATGAATGGGAAGCAGGTCACTAAGAGGACAGTGTGGACCTCCTAGCTTTTGGGCAAACAGTTCACTAAGATAGTGGGCTATAGATAAGAATGGCAGGGCATCCTCGCCTAGTAATTGCTGACCAGCAGGATGTTAACTCAGACTTCCACTAACTCACATTTCATCTCCCTGGCAATTAAATTTGCAAATGCTTATTCAAAGAAGTAGCTGGAGTGAATCAGTGACCAGTATTTACACATGTAAGAAGTTTTACAGCTGGAGCCTAAGATGAATCCATAATTAAAAGCTAAACATAAGAGGGGGCGGATGAGTCTTACTGCTGATAAGCAGCAACAACAGCATTGTACTGAAATACAAGCAAGGGAATGCAACTGTGGAAGATAAGGGGAGAGTTTAGCAGGCTTGTTTTCACCGCAGAGTTAACTCAGACTTTGCCTAGCTTGTAACCATTGCAATCTCTCAAGCAAAATTAGCCTCAGTTAAAAAGGTGCTTTTAAGACAGTTGAGGATTTTGGGGAGAATCTGACCTTCACTTGGATAACTGTCACTTTGGGAAGAATATGTTGGAAAAATAATCTTGCATACTGGTTATCCTCTATTTCCACCATTCCCTGAAGGACAGAAAAGTTCTCTATGTGATGCTATTGACCAGGAGGGTTTTCAGCCCTGCCCCACTGTGAGAATGTACCAGACTGAAAAAGTGTTGGATGGGATGGGACCTGCTATGGAGAAGCTTGTGCCTGGGTTAGGTTAATCAGAGATGTGTCAGGTAGGTGAAGTGTGTGAGGGAGCCCTACCCAGAAGAAGAACCAATCTTTCTTTATATGGGGAAAAGACCATGTACTCCTCAGCTTCTTTGGGGGAACCTCGCATTATGATGGCATTAAATCAAACAACCTCCCCCCCTTCTTTCTGCAGTGTAGTTTTGGTCAAGCTGGTATCAACGTTTTCTTTTCCAGCTATTAATTAAAATGAGAATTAAGTTAAACTTATCTCAAGGTGCAAACTCAGTCGTTTGCTTTTCCCTCCTCATGAGAGAAAAAGTCCCATACTTACAGCTTTAGCAGTTGTAGGAGCTGACTGATGGGAAAACAGTAAATGTCTTTGCCTGTGTGAATGTTATTTACCTGTGAAGTGACCGGGGCAGTCAGGAGGTTCTCCAAGTTGTGGATATGTCTTTGAGAGTACAAGTAATTTGAAGAAACAAACCAGAACTTTTTCCTGCTTGAAAGGGTGCCTAGACTTATCTAGGGCTACAGCAGGATATTAATAGAACATACTGCGTTTCCTTCACATAAAAATACGAAGGGCACTTTGCTGAGAAAAAATCCTGCTGTGCCTTTCTGTCTTTGCGACCAGCTCATCACCCAGCTAAAATTAAAAGGTGAAGTCAGGCAGTTCTTGCTCTCTATTTTTAAACTGCTTCAGCATATGAATGTGAGTGTGAAATCTTTCTTTAGGCCTCTCTTAACTTAATTACCTACTTATTCAAAATATTCTCTTCTCAAATTGCTGAACTATAATTATATTCATCTTTTCTGTGGACACATTTTAGCTACTCAATGTTTGTTTAATTAGTTTTATGCTTAATTTGTAGTTCTGTAGTTATTTACAGTGATGGAAGCCTTGTGGTAAGTGTTTAAGATTTATTTTGATCTGTCAAAAAATTAGCAAGTAGATGATGTTTTTATATATCTATCTGCTCCATTTTTTTTCTTCTGGAAAATATTATGAGGAAGTGCACTTAAAAAAAAACACTAAAAAGAATTCAAACAAATAATTTTCATTTGACCTTAATAATGGAAAATGACATAATAACTGAAAATATTTTGTTACATTTCCATTTCTTCAAATCTTTTGTTCTGTGCAAGCTTATTCCTATTTTATTTTGTTTATTTGCCTTTTCTTTTGTTTGGGTGGACGGGGTGAAGTGGCCCTAGCACAGGAGGTCCCTCAGCACAGGAGATTTGTCTTTTTTTTTTTTTTTTTTCTGATTTGGATATACTGAATTCTTCTTCCTCCATTCCAGTGAATCTGTGCAAAATCCCTGTTGACCACTTTTGGAATTAAATTGGAGAAATCATGTTTTCCAGTCTCTTTGTTTCAGCCTGCAGAGGGTGTTCTTTCCTCCTTCAAACCATCATCTCCTAGTGCAGTGCCCGTAACACATCGTCCTGTTAAAACCACACTGAGAACCCGGCACTGCACCCAGAGCTACGAAGGGAAAAGGGCGTCTGTCTGTCTCTGTCCCCTGGGACATCTGTCCCTCAATTTCTTTGACTATCAGCTATTTGAAGCACATGGCTATGGGACTCCTTCCCAACTGGCCCCTTTCACAGTGAAAAGGACACTCCTGAGAGAACACAGTGTTTCTTTGCATCCTCTGTCGCAACTGGCTATTGATCCTAAACATAGTACGAAATGGAGATACGTGCTCTTTCCTTCTCAAGTGTTTTCCTGGTTCCTTTGCTTTTGTCAGCGGGAGCAACTGTGGTGTTGGAGATCCTCATAGAAACATAGAATCATAGAATGAGTTGGGTCAGAAGGGACTTTTAAAGGTCATCTAGTCCCCTTGCAATGAGCAGGGACATCTTCAACTAGATCGGGTTGCTCAGAGCCCTGTCCAGCCTGACCTTCAATGTTTCCAGAGATGGGGCCTCTACCACCTCTCTGGGCAACATATTCCAGTGTTTAACCACCCTCATTGTAAAAATCTCCCATTTTTTTAGTTTAAAACCATTCCTCCTTGTCCTATCGCTACAGGCCCTGCTAAAAGGTCTGTCTCCATCTTTGTTATAGGCCCCCTTCAAGTATTGAAAGGCCACAATAGGGTCTCCTTGGAGCCTTCTCTTCCCCAGGCTGAACAACTCCACCTCTCAGCCTTTCTTCATAAGAGGTGTTCCATCCCTCTGATCATTTTTGTGGCCTTCCTCTGGACCCACTCCAACAGGTCCCTGTCTTTCAAACAGATCTTGGGGTGTGTCTTCCCTGCAGTTTCTCATGTCTGGTCAAGCAGTGATCAGGCTGCATTGTGCTGGGTCGTTTGGGTTTTGTGAGGTTGCTGAAGCTTGGTGAGGTGATAAGTTTCAAAAGGCATTATTACCTTCAGCATCCACATACTTCTAGAGCATGCACATGGGAGTCTATATGTAGTCCTACCTTTGACAGCTAAATAAGTAAACTGCCTGCTGCAAACTGTCTTTAGGGCGGCTGGTACCTGGGGACAGCAGTAAGTGTAGCTGCATCTCCCCAGGCAAATCCCATGTGCTGTAGACTTGACTATTATACTTCCACATACCTCCCTCTCCCGCTTACCAGAAATACCGGAGATTTCGTAGGCCTGGGTGCTAGATGACAGCGCATTTGCATTGCTGGTGAGAAACATGTTGCTATTCACGGTGTTTAGTGGCAGTATAGTTAGATAGCTAGACAGGGATGTTAAGTAACACAAACCTGGAGCCACAGGCTTTTGGATGCATCTTCCCATACCAGTCTCGGTGCTAGGAACAGTGTACTTATTAATTTTTTCCAAGTTTCCACGCCCTCCTTGCCCTCTCCAGAAAACTCTTGGCAAACCATCTCTTCTGTAAATCCTTCTGCCTCAATTGGCCGCTGCCCCTCTGTTCATGCTGTCCTGTCTTGTTGCCCATTTTTTACTTCAGATTGAAAATTTGTCAGTGCAGAGATTTATGTGAGCGTTTTATGTCTCACAGACCCTGTATTCTTTCAGAAGTGAAAAGTTGCATTTTAAGACTTAAATACGGATGTGATATTCACATAGACAATGGGATTTTTTATAAGGCAAATTGTGTTCATAGATTTTCTTCTTTCCAACTGGAGACTGTAGTCCAATATTAGAAATGCTACACTAATGGCACCTGCAGAACTGCTGCCGTCAACTTTGTCTGCATCTTCTGCTGCTGTTTAGCTTTCCAAACTGATAGTTTTTGAATGTTTGTTTTTGTAAATGAACATAGATATAGTGCATTAGTGAAACAAATGCTTGTCAAAAGCTTCTTGACAAAATCAATGGGTTTTAATGGTGTTCACGTACTTCTGTGAAATGAAGCCTGAAGAATTTGTCCTCTGGAATCTTACATTATGTTTTGTCCATTGGAAAGGAAACACCTGACAGCATTAAGCTATTAGAAGGTTTTCCAGTCATGGCATGTGGCCATTATGTATATATTAACCCACAGTAGGAGATTTGGACAGCTTTGATTTAGTAGTGCTCAGCTGTTCAGTATAAACTGGACATCAGCACAGCAGTTACCTTTGAAATTGATTGAAGAGTACTGAGAGGGAAAGGAGAATTTTATCAGTATGGTGCAAATCCAGTAGAGTTGCTAATTGTAGTTCTAGATAATCTTAAAAGTGTATTTCTCAAGGTGGCCAAAGGAACTACTTTGTAATTGCTACACCTGTTTAAAAATCTCTTACCAGCTTTGTCTCATTTTAACGCAGACACTTTAAATTCTCTAATGTACTTTTCAATAATTGGATTAAATAACTGGAGAACTAGAAACATATCTGGCTTTTAGCAGCTTAAGCATTTATACATTTGTTTGAATGCTGCAGAATTTACATGAACAGATTTATTAAGTGAGCTAAACATACAGTTTTAAAACTAGACTATAAAAATTCTTACATTTTCTTCATATTGTGGCTTTAAATAGTTTTGATAGTAGACTTTATCTGAAGAATTCAAAGCATCCTCATTTTTATTTGCAAAAATGGTATATGAAAGGTATTTATTTAAGTGGGTAATAAAACTAAAGAGCCAGGTCACAAAGCGGTGTTCACTAAAACATACAAAAATAATACAAAGATTCCTGTCATGTGATCTGATAATGAAACTAGAGGAAATAATTTTATTGTGTAGCATATCACACAGGTGGAATAGAAAACATCTATCACAACATTAGTAATAACAATGTATGTAATATATCAACATTTTTATATGCACATGTGTTTTTTTGTATATGTGTGTATGTTTATGCACTTATATACAGTTTTATTTATTTAAGGAACTCCTATTTCAGAGAGCATTCACAACTTTAGCTATTAATACTGCTAACCTTTCCCAATGTATAAATACCCCATTGTGGTCTCCCTTACAGCTGCTGTGTCCTCCAAAAAGACCTGTGCTTCTTTAACCAGGAAATTGTGTAAAAGTGGCATTGGGACGTGTGATAAACTATATTGTCCGAAAGGTCCGTTGGTTTCTTACCACAGTTCTGGGGTAGTCTGGGTCAAAGCATTGATATGATGGAAACTGTCTTTCTATTTTCAGGCCATGATTTTAAAAACAAACCGACCTGAAAAAAACGAACCGTTCCAAATTCTCTGCAGTGCTTTGGCTTTTCTGTCGGCTGAGGTTTCAGATTATTGCATGGCCCATGGCATGACCTAACTTTTACAGTAACTTCTACAAGGTACTCATTCTATAGGATTTACCACATTCCTAGTAAATCTGGGATGAGTTTAGCCTGACCTGAATGTTTGGAGGGTTGGGGATTGTGGAAGAGTTGAGAATGTTGTATGTGCATGGCTTTGTACAGAGAGTGTGAGTGTATGTATGCATATGTATTTATGTGTATATACATATACATAAATTGCTTTCTTGAGCTGTGGATAATAACCCTGTTGCATATCTCCTTAGGAATCCTGAAGTCTTGAAAGTAAAATGGGAATGGCTGCCTGGAAGAGCCAGTCCAGAGTTTTCATTTGCTGAGCTCTCCACAGGTTGCCCTGTCAAGGGCTTGGTTTTCTCTTCCTGGAAAAAAAATACCTCAAGAAGCACGGTGGGATGTGACGGCCCAGGGCTATCTGTAAAGGGGATCCACTGTGAAACTCAACTGCTGTGTGTTGTTGACCCTTGTTGGCTTTCAGCCATGGAGCAAGTTTCACAGAAATGGATCTAAGTGCTGTTGTGTAAACCTTGCTTGGTGTGTCAGAAGTGGTGCTAGTCCCTTGCTGGCAAGGAGCGTGTCTGGCTTCTCTTGCAGTGCGAGGGAGTCCTGCAGCGCATGCATCATGGGCCAGAAATAATGTAGGATGCTGGGCATTCCTTTTGGAAAAGTGGGTGGCTAAAGGCAACTAAAGGTTACTAAAGGCAACTGTGACTATAGGAAACACAATGTTTGGCTGGCTGAGTTGCTCTGTGGTGCATTCTTTGGGCAGCATGTCTCTTCAGCTGACCACGAGCAGTTTTTTCTGCCTGTAACAGCACAGGAATAACGTATAGCACAGAAATATCCTATAGCCCCTGTGACTGCAATGGCTCTGTTTGCTGTCAGTCTGTCCCACCCACTCACTGAGCTGTTTGGGGCAGTGAACTTAAAATTTCTTTGTTGCTGTCAAATGCTGTCACAATTTTGAATTTTGCTGCATATCTGATAGAAGTTGCTACCAACCAGTCACTGGGGAATCTTCAAATCGCCTTGCTGGTCCTGGAGAGCTCTATCCCAGTGTGGTTTCTCTGAGCTAAGTAATCCATCACAAGAATGGATTTAGCAAGACGATTTATCAGTGGAGATTTGCATTGGTATATAATTGGTTAAGGATGTAAGCTGAAATTCAAATTTGTACTTAGATATGGGTTTTTATTTAAAACAATATGCTACTTAGGATTTCAGTAACATATTTTACAAATCACTCTTCAGAGCTCTTTCTGGAGCTCAAACAGTTATGTTATAAATGAAGAATGGATTCAGGAGGCTTCACAGTATTAGTGATTATCTTGTAATGTTTTCCAGATGTCAGAACATGATGTAACCCATACTGCCCAGTTTGTTTCACCAAACTATATACTCTGTCATACCCAACAAGTAACCAAGAGACTGTAAGAAGCTCATTAGGCTGTTATGACGATAGCTGGTTAATCCAGTTGTTCTTTATTACATTATGAAAATGGCAGATTAACAAATCACTTGCTGGTGAATGCAGGAAGATTGATTGCTGCTCAAAGCTGTGCGAGAACTGGATACGCAACTCGAATTAGCTTAGCTCAAACTACTCTTCAGTAAATTAATTCCATTTTCCTCAGGGCTCTGAAATAGTTTAGGTCTGTTCAGTTGTAAATTTCTCTAGCAGCACTGGGTAATTTTGATTCCTCTTCTTTGGAGAAGTAACAGGAATGTTTATTTGTTATTGTTTCCATTGATCTGAAATAAAACCACAGCAGGAGCATCACTGGTTGTGTGGGCATGGTGGCTAAGGTCAAATTAATTGCAGTTTGCAGTTGCTCATCATTCTGCCAGTGTTTGTGCAATAATGTTGTTTACTAACTTGTGCTTTTATTAGGCTGACAGACCATCATCTGAATGGCAAACCCATCAAATTTAAGTAGGCACTTAGCTCAGGATTTTCTCAGCATTAATTGAAGGCACCAGGGGTACTGCATTGGGACAGGTGCAGTCTTGCTGTGCAGAGGCAGGATTTGAGGAGTACATGGGGAATGAGAGCTCCCTGTGCATCCTGACATCCAGCTGGGTAGGGTTTCTCACTTCAACCCACATCCAAGAAGTCTTCAAGGGAGATTAGGGCTGGGGCAGGAGGTTTCAATCTACTGTCAGTTATCCTGTAAAGTGGGCTTTGTAGGCACTTCTTTAGGCTACGCTACCCTTTGGTTAAGCCCAGAAAAATGGGATGGAGAGAAGAATAACAAAAGAAACCTAAATGCAGGGTATTAACTAGCTTCTGGAAAGGAGGAGAAAATTTCCTGACGTGGGTTTAGTATCTTGTGATTATCTTATCATCCAGGGAGCAGTTTGCCATTGGTAGGACACGGATCGCTGGGCTGGTTGATCTGATAGTGAGTTCAGGCAAGGAGGGTGGGAACAGGAGCTGAGAAAAAACATAAAGAAGAGCAGTTTCCAACACAATTGTAGTTTTGCTGGTTGTGCCATGTTTGCTTGTGTTGCTGTTTTACCTATTGACTTCCTCATCTGCTTTTTATCGTGCATGGCATTGCTTGACTGGTAACTGTTTTTATTTATCCTTTATCACGTCTCTGGGGAATTCCACAGTTCAGTATCACAACATCGCCTTGTAAGGGAGTAAAGGTTTACATGATGCGCGTCTCATTTTACATTTTCCTGATGATCTTCAGTTTGGCTGCTTGTAAGGAGCATTTGTTGTTGATAATCACTCAGTCTGGGCTTGTTTATTGACTCAAGCTGTCTTTGCTCACTGTGATATTGCTGGTGATTAATGTGCTTTGCTGTTCTGATTTCTACGCCTTGTCCTGTAAAACAAAATTAATGAGAGTGGCTTTTGGAATTGAAGAGTAGCAGAGAGCTAATTACATCTTTCATTAAACATTCCTCTGAGCCCAGGGAAAGGGCTGTGATGCCCAGTTTTATACAGCCTCTTTGCCTCTTTCTCTGCGTTTTTTGAAAAGAGAGTAGGTGGAAATTGGGCTCACCAGTGAAATAAGGACTGGGAGAGTTTTTTTTGGAAAGAGTCTTGAAAGGATGGCATTTTCATGCCCTTCTCACACAGCCCTTCTCCCTTTCCTCACCTATTCCTCAGCAACTTTTCCTTCAGGTTTTCTCCACACAAAATCTTTCTAGTCTTCCTGATGCCCTGTCTCGTCCTGATCTACCAAACAAACCTTCTTTGGTTTTAACTTCTTTTATGTAAGAATTGGCTGATTCTTCCTCAACAGCTAAACCTTGTGTATAAAGCACAAAGAAGAAATATTATTTGGTTTTTCCTGTTAGGAAGAAATGCCATAGAGAACCATAACAGATTTGGCACCTATAAAGGTTTTTGCTCAGAAATCCAACCCACTGACTTGGTTTAAGATGGTAGGAGTGTAAATTCAGCATTTATTTGTCTCAGAAAGGCCAGAGATTTTAAGAGTTATAGAGACAGAAAGAGAGAACTTTATGTTCTGGAAATGTAACGTTTATCAAAGGCCTGAAAATGCTCTATTAATAGTGGATTTCTAGCAATGTAGGGTCTCTACTGCAAAAAAAAAAATTGACTTTGTTGATGACTGTAAAAGACATTACGTTCCTGAGGAGTAGGGAGCCCTTTTCTATATTTTAAAGAAGCCATAAAACAAGTAGAAATCCTGCCTCGAAGGATTTTTGGCGTGCAGAGCGCTGCTGTAAGCGTAGATTTTATGTTGGCTCAGTGCACAGACCGCAGGTCTCGTAGCCATAAGCGCAAAAGGTCAGGATTGCATTTAGCCCATAACTATCAACTCTGTGATACACTATTAGTCATAGAAACTTGAGAAATTTGTTAAGATATGCTGAGTTTGTTTTTGATATATTGGGACAGCTTTTGAAATTCCATCACAGTTTAAAGCAGTACTGCCAGTAAGAAAGTTAGTTGGTTCAAGTTCAGTGTTTTTAAAAAACTTCACTTCTCTTACACTTTTCGTGAATTTACAGTCATCTTCTAATTTTAAAGAAAAAAGTAATCTGTAAGTGTAAAAGCTGTCTGTCTAGAAGTAAATTCTTTATGCATAATATGGTTAAAATACTTCCATGTAACTTCTAAATTGCAATAGTACAAAATCATTTTAGCAGCAATAGGTTAAAAAAACTATTCAGATACAAGTGAGATTTTTTTTTTTAATGTTGCAAATGTTCCTTTAAAATTCTTAATTATGGTTTTCTTCCCACCTCAGCCCCTAATTTCTAATTAATCCCAATTAAGCAATTTTTGTTATTCGGTAGAGTGGTGCTGCATTTTGGTATTGTTTCCCAGGAGCTGCGTTTATCTAAATGAGCTATGTCAAACCGTAACTTTTCTAGGAAAGTTACAGAGCAAACCATAAACCACTTCTCCTGCATAGATCACTTATTTTAGTCTTTAAACATCAGGTTGTACCTCTTAACCTTGCTCTTTTTCTGTTTAAAGATGGAGGTTTTTATGAAGCAGTCGTGTGACGTGGTCTATTCAGTCTTTTCGTTCTACCTACAGAAAAAAGAATAATTTTTGCAGAAATCATAGAACAGGGTATCAAACTGTGTTGTTCATTTTTTTTCCCCATTGATAATAGATAAGATCAAGTTGATAACCATCCTGAAGCCTTGTTCTATGCAGAGAATCTTTTGAGTAAATCTGGGGGGAGGTTGGGGGTGGGAAGTGATGTGACATTGCAATGTGGATGAGACAAGCAAAATGGATAAATGCTTATGTTTATTCATCAGTCAACCATAACATACTTTTACTGTAATTAAATATTTTCTGTTTCGATGCCCTAAACAAAATAGTGCCTCACATTTTTTCATATTATAGCTTATTCTTGCTTACCATAGCAGTGTATTTCTGCTCTTGAAGGCAATTGCAAAATTGCAAATTGCAAAAGTGTCCCATTTTTATGCCTGTTCTCTATATATGTTGAGCACAGAAATTTGAACCATTACCTCATGGAGGTATTACTTTCCGAGAGATACTAGCTCATTCTTATTTTAAATTGTTTTACATTCTTGTATATATATGTAGTGCAGAAGGAAAATACACGTTTTCATCTATATCCCATCAAGAGGATTGCATGTCATTGAAAAAACCCTCTTCCAAAAGCAGGAGTTTATTTTTCTGGCAAAGGAAGTCCCTTTGGGCTTAAAATCCCAGACTGGAGTCTGTCAGGTCAAATTCTTTATCACTTCTAAACTAAACATATATAATTTGAAAGCTGTTTAGGTGTGTCTGAATCTCCGGGGTGCTATTTTTGAATTATTTTACAGAGCACATACAGGAAGAACCTTGAAAATTTTTTTACCTTTTTTTTTTTTTTTTTTTTTTTTAAAATCAGGCTTGGAAGTAACTAATTTATTTGAATTTGTGAATACAAATCTCTTAAGAGGGAATGCATATTCAGGAAAAAATTTAATGAAATACTACTAATTTAATCTGATTTAATTGGGATTTTTGTCCTGTTCTATACACTAATACTTTGTCGACTGTAACTAGTTAAGTACAACCAAACAATACCAGTCCTTTCAGTTACTATATACAGATTATTTTTTCCCTTGATTTAATGAAATTTTTGTTCTCTCTGCAACTGTTCAATACCTTAGAATACCACTATACCTGAAGATTTTGAATGTCAGGTATAAATTATTTTCTAAAGCTTTCTGTTAAATATAAAGGTTATTGGTAGAATTTTCTTTTAGTAAAAATTTTGAGTAAAATGTAAATGGAAGACTTTTTTCTTGTACAATTTGATAAATCATCCTTCAGTACTTCTTATAGTGAAAATGTATTAATGCAACAGTGTGATCAAGTCACGATGCAGAATTCCTTAGCTATTACAACATTGAAAGTTGTTTTTAAAACTTGGTTTCTGATCTTGAATTTAGAAATCATGACAGAAATTTATGTTACTGAAAAAATCTATCAGTACTCAGTTTATAGAATCCAGATTATACTACTTTTAAATAAAAGCCAAGATTTTCCTTAAAAACAGATTTCTTATGCAAGACAGCCTTGCAATGGAAAAAGCTTTGTTCTGCTGTTTTGCAAAGAAATCTGCATGTCTTAGCTAAAAAGCACACTACCTTTTTATTAATTAAATTGCATATCTCAGAAACTAGTTTCTTTAATTTTGTTATGAAATTATAAAACTCTGTGGTGGAGAAAGCGTGGACCCAATACCTGCCTATTCCAAATAGATCAGATGAATTGATTAGTAATTCCACATCTAGTGGAACCTGGCAGATGATCTTGTTCTCAATGCGTTTACTTGATCGTTAATCCACATGCTATAGCGTAACGTTAACTTACAGACCGTCCTGGCCTTAAGTTCTGTTTCAATGACCCTGTTCCCTTTCAAAAGATAAACTTTCCATAGGGCAGTGCTTATCTGCCTGGCTTCCCGGCTCGCTGAGATTTAAGCTATACTGGCTTGGACAATGCATGCAGTTGAATCTTGCTAACTTACATGAGTGCTCAGCAAGAACATGGAGAATTACTGAATTCTTATCGCTCAGAGGAAGAGCTCAAAAGGGAAGATAATGGATCAGGAAAGGTAGTGTACTCATTTAACTTGATGATACTGGTTTGTTGTAGTGACTTTGAATAACATTTCATAGTTAATGATATTTCTTTCCTAGGTCCATAAAAAGGGACAGAACATTAGGGTATCTTACTGCTGTGTGTGGCTACTCAGTCTTTTGTTAGAAGCATTTGTGCCTCCGGTGTGTAATATTATTGCGGTGATTAGCAAAGGCAGATGAAGGTCTATGTGTTTTTGTTTTAATTCTTATTGTGAATGGGATGATGCTAGCATTTGTAAAGAAGATATCTACTTCTACAGAAAGCATAACGCACAGACAGAAGAGGAAGGACTTCAAGGTAGGATTTATTTTTCTTAATTGTTCCCATTGCCCTTGACAAACTTGCTTTTTCTCAAACATGATTCAACGTTGTTGCTCCCAACTGAGTTACAGCAGATAGGGATGCTGTTGTATGAAGTGCTTAATGTGGTTTGCAAAACAACTAACAATGAGATAACTGTGGAACTGTTCTTTGCTGCTCTCAGATGCAGACAGTCTATTTTCGACCTCGACACCAGTATTAAGTCCTGGATTTTGTCAGGTCAGGGGGTGAGAACCAAAGACCTTATCTCCTTTTTTCCTTTGTTGACAACATATCCTTAACCTTCCTGGGTCCTGAGGTGACTGCTTGATAGTGCTGGTATTTAAAACATCTAGATAGGAAAAGTCATTAACTTTTTTTCTATTTTTAAGGATGCTCATTAAAGTTGCTAGCAAGGCTCAGTGAGCCACAGGGGTGTGGGACGAGATTTGGGGAGAACACTGCTAGTGAGACCAGGAAGCCATAGAAATGCACGCTGCCTTCAACAGTGCTTTGTTAAACAGAGCTGTAGTGAAAGCATAAATTAGTGTTACATAAGCATAAACAATTTGCATGTATTAAATATTTTATACACCTCTTCCTTTATTTATTTGTTGTTTTTATTTAATAGGGGTACTTTCAGGAAAAGTGCATTTTTCTGGTGCATTTGAGAAACTTTTAATTAAAGTTAATTTTTTTTGTTTGTTTTTAAGGAGAATCACTGCAATTACATGGTGTTTTATTTAAGGAAAAGTTATTTATTTGCTTTTTTTAAGATTTACTGTTAGATAAGCAGTGAAAACTCAATTATACACCTTCATAAACTTAAGGAATTGAAGGAAGCTTCAAAATAGTGAATAGAAGGAACACCTCAAATTCTGTGCAAACTATTAGAACGCTTAAAGGAGTGCTTCGGCTGTGTTGGAGGCTGGTAGTGGCCAGATTCACTCATGTTAGGCAAAGTGAATTTTTTTGTTTACCTATTTAGTGTCTTGGCTCGACATTGCTCCCCTGCCCCGAATTCTTGGACCCTGAAGTGTTGAAAGAGCAAAGCAGTTTAACTACAGAGTTACCGCTCTGTCTCCGTTTGTGGGTTAATAATAAAGAATTACATACATATATACATACACATATATGCATATATTACATTTCTATACAAAATATAGAAACTCTGTATCTTTAACTGGCTTTATTTATATTGGGATCTAAAACTAGAACAAAATAATGTAAACAAACTGTAACTCCGTGCAAATTTAAGAAATCTGCAGCTATAAATAATCCTGAGTTTTCCAGAAGAACTTATTAGTATTGACTCAAACGAAAAAAATCTCATAAGATGTTGTGCATAGCTTCTTACTGTTACAGTATCACTACAGGCAAATATTGGTGGTTTGGGCAAAATGGTAGTTTTTTCTTTGTTTTCAGTCTCCTTCATATCATAACAACTCCTCCTTTACTGGAAGGGAGGGGGCAAAGGCAAAGAGATGAAATAATTTATTCAATATAGGTATTTAAATATCTAAAGATGCATTTGCGAAATTGAAGGAGGAAGTGAAAATGCATGAACTTATTTGAATGCTCTTTAGTGTATTCAGACAGTATAAAAATGTAATTATTATTAATTGTTAAGTTCCCTCTCTCTCTTCTACTTAACCATACCATGGAAAATATATTACAGGAATGTTTTCCTCATAGATAATATGGAATTTTCTTTTTGTTCAGTGGTTACTGAGGTTTTTTTATGCCATTTGTTGGCATGCCTGCTGACATGAACAATCATTCTGAAATCAGCAATAGTGGTAAATTATACCTGAAAAACAAAATTAAGGTGACAGATAACAAGTATTTGAACTTGCATTAGTGAAGCATGGCAGAAGTTACTATTTAACACCTGCATCTGTATAATCTTATCAGGCAACGGATCCTAACCTCTGTATGAGGAGGAAATAATGCTTTGAACAAAAGAAAACTGAAATTCTTTTGTCTTTCAATATAAATTCTTAATCTGGGAAAGCATGGTCATCACAGTGCCAGCTCACACAGTCCAGTAGCTCATTTATGAGATCTTCCCTGGGCGTCTTCGATGTGTTAACTGCAGTATGTCTTAAGTTTTCCTTATCTACTTGCATGGGCTTTTATGTGAACTGGTTTAAAATGGTTGGAAAAAGTTTTATGAAATGTGACTGATGATAATCTGACTCAGAATATTTCTGCAGGGAATGAAAACCAGTGCTACATGTTGGTATTGAGTAAGATTAAAAAGTAGTTAGAAGAGTTGAACAGATATTCCTTGATATCGTACTTCTTATTTATATCAGCGTAGATAATTTTTCAGTTACCGTCTCAGGTGAAAAACAGGAATTAAGTTAAAACCACAGAATAAATCATAGCTTAATTATGCCCTGGTTTTTCCTGTAGTGACAAAGATCTTCATATCCTTTAGGAAATTGTTGACAGTGTATCTTATTAATTACTGTTATGATAAATTGTTTCTGTTGCAGTCATCCCCATGGGAGCCACTCCTGTATTAACTACATGCAGTCCTAGTTGTTGTATTAACTAAAAAATACTAATCACACAACTCGGTCGCTCCTTGTCCTGAGAGTTTGTTATTCCTGCTACATAGATTTGTTAAATGCTCTTATAAAAAATACAAACCTAGCAGCATAGACTGCTCTGAAGCACTCTCTAATCTTATGGATTTTAAATGCAGATTAATCCCCAGTGGCTCCCAGGACTAGATGAGTAGATATTAAAACATTTACCTGTTAAAAAGTGTACAGTCTGGTTTTCAGTGGATTGTATGCGGTTTCTGGTTAGAGAGCTGTAGACTTGTCCTATGGATGTTGTTCACCCGTCTTGAAACTGTCACAAAAAAAAAAATAGGATAAAAGCTTAAAGGGGAAAATGAAGAAAAAAGAACTATAGTAAAAAATGAGCTGCTTTGGTCCCAGCCAGGTCCTCTCTACCTCTCCAGTCAGAGTGTGCAGTTTTCTTCTTTAAGCCACCTATCTCCAAGGATTTAAATAGCCAAAATCTTCTATTTGGGTAGTAGAAAAGGCTGAACAACCACAACATATTGATATTTTCTGTTAAAACCTGTCGTGGTGACTTTTTAAATTTCCCAAAACCGAGCTTTCAGGACCTTCATGTATCAAACCGGTAATACAGGTCAGCAGAGCATTAGAATTGTGCTGAACGCAGGAGATTCCTTCAGTCATATTTTGCTGTCCTTTCACTCAGAGTTTGTTTTCTAAAGCAATGACCCTTGTTTTTCTACTTTGATTTTAGCTGGAGTGAAAGCTATAGAAGATCCTTAATATGGTTTGAGTATAACGTTTCCTAGTAAATGGAGTGGCAAAGAAAATCAAATAGTTTCATTACTGTTCCAGTGTCGCATGTCCGAAGACTGGAGTTGGTAAACCACGCACTAAACTTTTCAGCACTGGCAGTGACCTGCTGCATGCAGCACTGTAAGCAAGCCAGTGAAGGAATTTAAGCTGCAAATTACTAGTTTGCACAATATATCAAATAGCACCTTGATGGGACATGAAGTTTATTTAACTTTTTAAAATATTCTGAAGCCATTGTTAAGGTACATTAAGAAAATCAGGACGGAATTATATTCCTTAGGAAAAGTTAGCTCTGGAACAGTTCTTTCCATGTAACTTTTTACTCAGTGCATATACATTATAGGCATATAACTAAACAAATCGTGCAGTTTTAGAAATCCTATTATATTCTGGTTTTTTTATATATATATTATATTACACCCAAAGAGCAGCAGAGAGCATGAACTCTTCCTTTCCAGGAACATGTGAATACATTTTAGATTCCTTTCTGTCTCCTCATCATGTATCACAATGAGCTTGTACCAAAAATTAGTATTTTAGAGATTCCTGTTCAACTTCCTCAGAATTGTGCTTGCATGCAAAGTTGCCAAAGGCAGTTGGTTTGAGGCTTTCTGTTTGTTATTTGTAATCCTGCTGGAACTTGAAAATTTCCTTTTTAGGATTAGGAATTATTTTTCTGAATCTTTGTTTGAGGAAACACATCAGGAAATCCACCACGTGCTCTCTGGTATCTAAGCAAAATAGATGTTAATGAATAAATACTGAATTTCTCAATAAAATGCCTAAAGAAAGAATAAGAATCTTGGCTTTATTGAGCAGAAAAATAATCTTATTGCATTCAGTTAGTGATCTCAAATGCTCCTTTATGAATAACTGACATAGGACAATTTGAAGCCCAAGCCTAATTGATTCTCATCGATGGATCTTAAATCTTAGAGCTGTTACATTCATGGAAATTTGTTCACTTATATTTTTGGGCTTGAGAGAAAAATAAAGCAAAAATGACCTTAAAACAAACCAACTGACCAACCTGTGGAGGTGTTGCTAATGTTGGCCAGTCTCATCTAAAAGTGTCCCCTAAAGATCCCGTGGAATTAGTGATTTTTTTTCCTTTGTAGCACAACTGGGACACAGAGACCCCATTTTCTTTAGCAAGAATGCTTGGATGCCCTCCAATCGAGTGGGAACAAAGAGTTGTCTGTCAGGGTCCCGGGAGCCCCCACATCTGGTTTTTAAAACAGGATGTGGGGAAGGGTAAAAATCCTCTCCATCTGGGACACGAACACGGCTTTGAGAACACCTGGAATTACTAGACCCGGCATTTGAAGCTTATCGCTGAAGCTGATTTCTGATAGATTAAATGCCTTTAGGGGCTGGGTTTCTGTGTAGTGTGGGAGCTTAGCGTTAGGGCACATTTTCCACTGAAGGATCTAGATCGGAAAAATCTGAGCCCAGTCCTCCTTTGGAAAACTGTAAAATAATTTCAACAAACAACTTCCGGAGTCTGTTTAGCCTGTTTTTAGCTTTTATTAAAAAAACGAACAAAATAACAAAAAAAAAAACCCCTTTGAGTAATTTTTAGTGCATTTTACTATGCACTCAGAGTTTTGTAAGCAAATGCATCAAATTTATGCCTTTATTTTTGTTAATTGTTTTCTGTTTAAGTTGATTTCACTTTTGTGAATGTCCAACAAAGCAGAGAACATTAAGCACACAACCAGGTTGTTAGTGAAGTTCCTTCAGTGCTCGAAAGAGTATTAAAAAATACCCGTGCATTTGCAATAGAGCCTGAAAGTGTTTCCTCTGACCAATGGGTGGTGAAAATGGCTCAAATATGTCATATTATCAGTCAGCTTTTAACAGAATGTAATTCAACAGTTGCTCAGATAATTGGATAGCTAATAAAAAGAAGAAGAAATATTTTGGTGGACAATTTGTGGAAGGAAAATTGTTTCTAAATGTCTTCATGTTAATTATTTATCTGTCTCCATTTTCAACTAAAGATGCTGTTGCTGAATTCTGTCAACAATTTCAAATAAGTAGTGAAGTTTAATTTGATCAAAGTTACCCTATGTCTCTGTGTATTATGTCAAAAAGATTTGTTGTGTTTCTGTTATTTTGTTTGCTTCATTTGCAGTGGGGAAACAATAATGGGCTACCATGTCCTGGCCTTAACACTTCTAGATTGCAGGAACAGCAATAATAAAACTTATCTGGGCAACTTATAGAAGCTCTGCTTTCTATTTCAAAGATTGTTTGTTTAAATCAGTGGCCTAGTTAGCTGCATATTAGTAGGTGTAGAATTTCTTAATATAAAAATAATCTGGTTCAGAATACGTGTTACAATATATTTTAGAAAGTACTCATAATTAAAAAGTGTGGTTAGAGTCATCTTTATTTCTGGAATTTTAAAGTTTGCAGGAAAATACTGAACTGGAAAGGTTGATGGCCTTAACTGTAATTATGAGTTCTTGATACTAGTAGGTGAGTATGTTAATGACTGCTTTTTGTATTCACTGCTCGTCATTTGTGCTAGCACATAATCTTAAAAGTTCATCAACTTGTGTTTGATGTTTTTAATGTTGAAAAAGACCCCAGCCTATTGAGGAGGATATGCAGTACGGATTGAGAGGCAACTGAGTGTGTTAATTCTTCTTGTTTCGTTTTTATGGTAAATGCCAAATGTTAAGGACGCTTGCGGCTTTTTCAGTCAACTGAGTTTCTGCTGTTTTCCTCAATTACAAGTCTGAATGATGTGCTCAGAGTTTTGAAATTTGACTGTTTTGGAAGTCAGTTTCGGTTACTAACAATGAATATTCAATTTAATCACTTGTATAATTGTAATCTTAAAAGAAAATCTTTAAATTGCCACGATCTACAATAGCTTTAATGTGTCAGCCGGACTGGTTACAACCTTCTTAACAGAGAAGTCTGTGAAATACTGAAACTATAGCAGTGGACGTATCTACTTCATAAGTCCAAATAAAGATAATGATAAGATTGTTTGAAGGATTACTTTTCAGTTTAAGAAAGACAGAATATTTTAAATTGACAAAAAAAATTAGGTGGTAGGAGGAAAATCCTGGTGACAGAACATTTGTGTTAATCTGGTTTACAGCTTGCCTTGACTCTTTCTTCTGTCTTAACACTGTGTAATTCTCCGTAATCTAAAACTGGGTTTGCACTGCTCTTTCTGTAAAATAAGATATCAGCTAGAGGGAGAAAATAAAGAAAGAGTAACAGTAAAAAAAAACCAAAACCAACCCACCAAACCTGTATATAACAGAGATTTTTCTAATTCCTGGGGAGAAAGTATCATAGTTGCTGTAACCTTTAGAATAATTTTCCATTACTGTACTGCTGGCAATCTATTCAACATTTAAGTAATTTGTGTTTCTGTATTGCTGTTCTGAGAGGTTTGAGCTGCACATCCACTTAGAAGCTGCTACACTGTTGGCTTGTTGGAAAAAAGTACAATAAAAATTTCCCTAGACATTGGCTGTTACAGTAGAAATATTGAAAAGCCATCTCATTCTTTGTGAATGCTCTAAAAGTAAATTGTTTATGTTAGCAATTTGGTTTTAAAATACACTAACACCTGGCTTCAATTGATGCCCTTTTTAATCCTTTTTGGTCACATATTTTCCAAGTAATTTTTTTTCTCATTTTAAAGTATATTTTTGTATATTTCTAAGAGGCACAGTATAACAAAAGTATCGCAAAGATGAAGGACCATTGAATGGTGGTAAGGAAAAACAGTGAATCTCTTGAACAAGGCATTTCATCAATATGTGAGAGTAGTTAAAATGTTACATCATTTCTGTTTCTTTGAAGTTAATATATTCATATTAATCTGGCAATTAAATTAATTTTCTTGAAATCCTCATTGAGCTCAGTAAGTAGTGTGGTGTGCTGTCCAGAGGGTACAGGGCGTGAATGCAAAAGCATTTTGATGTTATAATTAATTGTCAACATACTAGAACGGCTGAACAGCATGAGCTTTTCCTGTAAGTCAGACAATTGTTGGATGTGTTTGCCATTAGATTTTTTGGGGTGATAGATAAAAGGTATACTACATAAATATTGGAAATTACCATTAATCCACATATTATAATATAAAAGTCAACTAATTACTATGTTTAACTGTTACAGTGTTTTTAATGTTTCATTTTAAAATTGTAAAGGATAGAAACTTTGTTTTCCTTTGCATGGGTTTAAATATCTTGAAAGGAGTTTAATTTTCTTTCAGTTGTATAGCTGTAATTTTCCTTTATAGAGCCAGTTTCGTTCTTCGAGCTTAGGGGGAAGTGTTCTCCATGCAAAAATACCGTAGTGTGTTATCTGCGCCCTTTAAAATGGAATGGAAATAGAGAACCATTGCATATATTAGGAATTCTCTGTGTAGATGCACACGCATACTGTACAATTTCTTCTTTCTTCCTTATATGATGATTTTTTATTTTTTATTTTTTTTTTTAGAGATGAGTTTAGGAGGCTTAAACCTAGCTGGCTTTTTTGAAAAACAGAGTTTGTATTAAATTCCTTTTAATTCTTATATCCAAACTGACTATAAGTGCTTTCTTTTCAAGTACTTTTAAGGAATATGCAAAACAAAACTGCCTGGGAAATATTTGGTAACTCCTGTAAGATCTGTGAAGAGTAATGAGTGGAATACGGAGAGGATGAAATTACAGACAATGCAATAATCTACCGTTATACTGCAATAACTAATTAAAAATGTAATGACTAAGTAAAAGCATAAGGACATTATCTTTCCCACCATCTTTAGGTCAGGAACAGTCTGTTGGTGTTAGGAAAAGTGTGCGCAGTCGCAGTAAACCCGCTGTATTACCCACCTGGCCGTAAGCGTGTGGCGGGGACTCCGGGTGCAAGGACTGCCAGCCCCTCGCTCTGCGGTGACATCCCTCATGGGGCCGCTGGCAGGACAGGCAGGGATCCCTCGGCGCCTGGGGCTGCGCTGACAGCCACGTAGCCAGAGCTCTCACCCGCAGTATCGCTATGGCTTCGATTGCATGGGGGCTGAGGGATCTCGGGGCCATTCCCATAGGCGCTGTGCACGTCTCACAGGAGTGGTTGCCTCTACCTCAAAGACTTTGTTAAGGATTAGAGGGCTTTAGCAAGGATTGTGTGGTTTCGTATCTCCGGGCTTTGGAAAATGCAGTTGTGGCTTACAGGGATAGACGTTACAGTCCGGTTTGAAAGATGAGCTACAAGAGGTTCCCGTAATGCTGTGAATTAAATAACGCGAGTTGAAGCACAACAAACATAATAAACAGGGAGTGAACAAAGGAGAGGAATAACACTGCCAAGTGAACTGGGCGCACAGACTAGTTCTGGGAGTACTTGGGTTACTTTGAGACAATAGCAAACAATTTAATAGTAATTTGCCAATGTATATTTGGCTACTGGTAAGGCTCTACAATATCTTGCATCCTTTTTCATTTGCATATTGATTAAAAATAGAACATATTACTCCCTCTCATGTCAGTGAACTGGGATACTCCCTGAGTGTAGTTTAAAAGATCAGTATTATAATTTAAACCATAGAAAACACAGGTGCAGAGAACATAAATAAGATTGCATGTGCTTTAGCCATTTCATATCATAAACTGCTTAATGATCCTTCTTTGCTTGTAACTGAATATAGCCAAACCAGGCTTGTGTTTATGAACAGCAATGGGTGATAGTTCTTACGAGACTCCTTGATGAGATTGCCATATCATCTGACACTCTTGACCAAAAGTTATTTTCTTACCTCCTAGCCTGTCAGGATCAGTAGATTTTTTATTTTTTTTTCACAGCTTGATGACAGATGAGACTAGTGTGCTGCACATGGGAACCTTTTTTGTGCCAAGATGTAAATGAATGAGTTTTAAAGCAGAGAGTTAAAAAATTTTTCCCCTTTTTTTTTTTTTTTTTTTTTTTTTTTTTTAATGAGCATGAAGAGCATTGATGTGGGTCATTAATTGTAATTGTCGACTCTAAGGAAAAGGCACCTGCCTGGACGCTTCATAGGGACAGGGAAAGGCCATCTGTGTTCAGGCCATGGTTTTGAGTGTAAAGCCTTGTTGGTAGTGTCTGAAGTTGGTTGGTTTTGGTAACTCCTGCACAGCAAACTGATAGGTCTGATTTGGATTCCTGTATTTCCCAGTAGACAGAGGACCTCTCTATTTCAACTTTCTAGACAACCAGGATTTACATATGGGTTTCCATAATCTTCCCAAGATGCTAGAATGGCCAAGTTTTGTTCCGAGATGTTGCCTATCTCAGCCAGCTGCAATTGGAGGTTCTCCATAGCTCATGTAGAAAGTTAGAGAGACATGAAATATGAAAGAGGGGTGAAACCCCTGTTGAAACCAGTGGACTTCTGAAGTTAGTGTCAGAATTGCAGTTAACTTGCTTATTAGTAATGAAGGGTGACATTTGAGAAATAATCACCCCCCAAAAAAGGAAACCTGCCATCCCAAACAAGAAGAGAAATGTCACCTTTTCTGAAAGTCCACTACGTGGAAGCAACTTACAGGCTCTTATGTACATTTTTTCAACTTGGGGAGGAGCCAGGTTTATTCAGGCCAGTGTTGTGCTGGAGAGTGGTTTGTAAAGAGGTCACCAAGCTGTTGCGAGAATTACTGTGACATCGCTGCAGTTGGTGGATTTGTCACTCTGGGGCACTGGAGTGACAATGTGGCTGGTTGATCTCTTCCAGAAACCTCTGGAATCCAAGAATAAGTTTAAAGGTGATTGTAGTATGGTGTATCATTTACATAACTTATCTATCAGTAACACTTCCCATATTGTCAAATGTGTGTGTGTTTATCTCATGAGACTGCTGAAAGGATCCAGTTCAAAGGACAAACTCTGACAGTGACATGGACTCAATTTGACCTTGTAAAAAGGTAAGTACCTCCTCCTTGGTTCTACTGCTTTTCATAAAAGAAAAAGCAAATGCCTACATTAGCCATTTCTTCTTCCACTATATAGAGTATGTAAGACTTCTTGTAAGAAAACGGAGCAAATCTGATTATAACCCTTGACTTAAGCTTTTGACAATAATCTGTTTTCGGGTTTTTTTGTAAGCATTTTCTGTTGTTAAAGACTTGACTCGCTATTAGGATAAATGACTAGAATAAAAAGGATTTGGGTCACTGTTGATAGTCAGCAATGGCCATAAGTGTGGCTTTTCACCAGGCTTCATGCCATATTCATCACAAAGTTTGAGAGCAGTGGTGGGACCTTGTCTTCTTGCTGTCAGTACCCACAGCCTGTGCGCTGGATGTGTCAGCACAATGCCACTGGCAGATGGAAGAGTTGCAGTAAATATGCACAGTTATGGTTTAAGTGAAAAAGCTGTGGGAAAGGAAATACATTAATCCATTGCGGCTGGTTTTTCTTTTAAGTAAGCCTCTGTAATAAATTGCAAGTTTTTCCTCGACTTATGCTTTACATTTCTAGATTCCTTTCTTGAGTGGCAGAGGGAGTGGAATAGAAATTGAACTGAAGCATTAAAAAATACTAAAATACAGAAGCAACTGCAAATTAAATTAGGTTGTGCGTGTGGAAAGAAATCCTCTCCCATATGGTCTCTTATGTGAACACACTTCAGGAAATCCTGGTCTAGCAGATCATAAAATATACACTATGCATACGAGTGCATCGTTGGTTTAGGTGGTGTTGTGGAGGCAATGTTTAGGAAGTGCTTTAAAGCCAGAAAAAAATGGATGCCTGAATCTGGGAAGAGCTAAATGTGATGAGCAATTGAGTATGGGCTTGCTCTTTGAAAGTATGCTAAATGCTTGGTCTTTTAACTCTTTGGGTTTTAGATACTTTATTCCTACATAATGAAGCATTTAATGTCTGATCCTTTGTGTTTGATTCTTGCAGTTCTGAGAACATTTAGTATGTATTTACTCTGGCTAAAAGGGAGAGGATGTTGAATGTTTTACAAAACATTTTTTTAGTTCAAAACTATTAGTATGATCTTGAAAATCCCTTTGTTTCTCAGATGCCTAATTTTCATTTTGATTCTTCTGTCATAATTTTGCTATTTTTCCAGTTTTTAATTTTTATATCCTCCAAGGTCCAGATATTCTAAGAAGGCAACTTGCTGTGGCATGCAAATGTGGAGAAAAATAACATATTTTTTCTGTCCCATTTCCCCTTCTCTTTTAGTTGTAAATCACCTTTGAGGTGCATGGAGACTTTATTCCTTACTTTTAAGAATACTGTGGCCCCTGCCCAGTGTGGCAGCAGTGCAGGATGCCTGCTGTGCCAGTGCAGAGTCTCCACACAGCTGTGGAGTGTCTCCATAGGGTTACCAGGGAAGGGTTTAGGCTCCTGCTCTCTGCAGAGGCCACAGCTAATTTGCCTGTTTGACGTTGACGTGGACATTGCTGCAAGGGGTGGTGACAAGTGGCTGTGCACTGAGGGCATGGGTAGCAGGAGTCTCAACTTTCTCTGCAGAAGTGCTGTTAAAATTGAATAAAAAGCCAGCTCAAAGATGGGGTAGGAGCAACAGAACCTGCACACAAAGCTGAGCTCAGAGGTGGGCACTGAGCCAAGCCTAACGTTATCTGCAGGCTGCGCCAGTTGCTTTTGGTCCTTGTTGGGACAGATGAAGCCATGGCAGAGCTCCGTGTTGTTACATCTAGACCCTTTTCTTGTGCTCAAGCCAGTTTATTTTAAGCTAGCTTGAAATATCTCTATGCTGCACCATAGTGGGTAATGTATGCAAAGTCATGTATTTCAGTGGTATCAGTTGCAAATTACTGTTCTGTGACATGGAAACGTTACAGGGAAAAAAAGATAAATAGAAGTAAATAGTGTAAAACTCTAGCTAAACTGTTGCTGACTCTTAAATATTGGTCTCTTGCTTTCCAGAAATTTTGTGGAAGCTGAAAATACTCTAGGAAAAGGTGGCCAGCTAAGGACACTTGGCTGAATTAAGTCATGGCTTATGTAGGTTCTGTCGTGTCAGTAATTTCATATCCTCCTAAGAGCTTGTTGATCTTCTTACAAGGGTTTGATGCGAAGAAAGTCAGGGCAGAAGCTGATGTAAAATATGTATTACACAGCCAAGTCATGCACAGCGAAATGGGTAAACCCACACGCATTTGTCCTGCGGGCGCCTGCTCATTGGTTAAATGTTATTTTTGTCAGGTCTGTCATGGCACTTATATATGCATGATCAGTTTTGTCCACCTTCTGGTGGCTTTCCAACATTGAAAACACAAAGTGCAGATATTACCTTAATGAGCTAACACTCAGAAAAATTGTAGCAGAGATGATTTTTTTTTTTAATGTCACTGAAGTACATTGTGAGCAGAATAGCTTCTAGTCAACTCTCAAAGCAGCTTTTGTCCTTAGAGAAAAATCCTTTCCAGAGGAAAACTGCGCTGGCTAGCGCTAGCTCTAGCGTGGATGAGGCACCTAATTCCCTCGTGAAGGAGAAATTGTAGCCATGTAAACAGGAGGAGATGCAGATGTTTTCCTTGTTCAGATCTGCTCCTCAGATAATGCTGTACTGTGCACCATGTGTGCACCGTGCCATGTGGATCCTACAATTCTCAGAGGGGCTTTCTTTAAACATAACACTGCAGCATTCCAGAGCTGTGGCAACATAGATGCCCATCACAACCTTTCTCCTTCATGCGTCTTTTCTAGTGCTTGGCCCGTGCCAGATATATAAGTATCTTAGGAATGAAGCTTTTCCAGACTGATTTCCCCTGCTGCTTATTTTCTCATGTAGATTCTATTCTTTTTTTCTTGTGTGAGTTGTATTTGTTTGTTGTTTGATGAAAAAGTGCAATTTGTTGTTCACAACCAAGGGACTGCAATCTGAAGTTTCATTAATGTTTGAACAACTTTGTACAACTTTCATGTTTGTACAGCATTCATTAATGTTTGTACAACCCCACTGCATTTCAAGATACAAAAAGTGAATCTCTTCTACTCCACGAACTGAGTTACTTTTCTTCTTAAAGTGTTTAATTGTTCTGTTGCTTGTCAAAATGAGATACCCCAGATGTTTCCTCTGTACCAGAGTAGGGGAGAAGTTTTCCTTGTCCTTAAGAAAGCAGACTCCTGTTTCTCTCAAGAAACAGCCTTATGTTTTGTTGGGGCAGTAAACCATGATTCTGACCTCTTGTCTGAGTGCTTTGTGAGCTGTGTACCTAATGGAAATACCTGCGGGCGTATGTGAAGACTGAGAGGGAGGATAATAGTATGTTTCTGAGGCTGTTTTGGCATCAAGGGAACAGCTTCATCAGCTGGGGGAATGAAATCCTCATTCTTTTGTATGTTGGAAAATAAGCATCAACTTAATTACTTAAAAACGTTTTTAAAGTAATTTTTGTTGCATCAAGGCAAGACCACGTAACAATCTTACACCAGCTGTCTTTTTGATAAATGTCCCTACATAGACTACCAGAGGCTGTGACATTCCTCTTACCCCCTCTTGATAATCTGAAAATCTTCTCTGCTGGAGCATCTGCTCCAGGGCAGTAATGTAAGAATGTCAGATAAATTCCGTGTTTCATTCCCTGGTGGAAACATTAGCCAGCAAGTTATACCACAAGCCTGTGTGGGAAAAAGGGGTTACACCAAACCCCAATGGGATGTCTTCCCTAGGAATCAGAAAATTAGGAATATGTTAATGGCAGTGCAGAAAGATACTGATGACTGGAAGAAATGGGACTGACTCATGACATGATCACATTATCTAAGAAGGGAATCTTATACTAATCTTCAGAAAGAGTATTGTAAGCCCACTGCTTAATCCCTGTATATTATATCAGAGCCCTAGCTCTGCTGCACTTGAGCTGGAGAACTCCATTCCGCTGGGTGTTCAGTTTTCTGAGGACTCTAAAATCAGCAGCTTTTCTTGGTCTGTCCTGAAATTTGGGGCCTGATTGCATGCCACGATAAACCTTATAAATTTAGAATCATAGAATCATAGAATGGTTTGGGTTGGAAGGGACCTTAAAGATCATCTAGTAAAATAGATCTTCTATTTTAATAGATCTTCTGGGGATCTTCTCCTGTCATGTTTCCCAAAACACAGCATTCCTCCACCATAGAAGCTTTTCTTTCAGCAGATTTTACTGCTTTTTTCTATGAACATGTGGAAATAGCACTATTGTTCTGCTCACAGCCCAAGAGCAGCAGGAGCTCTACGTGTTCACCTGAGTACCGTGGGACCCCCTTCATCTTTTGCAGAGCAAAAACCGAAAGCTTGAAAATGAGTTTAGGGGATGACAGAGGCAGGAATCTGATGTGCAGGAGATACCGATTACCCTACATGTGCAAAGATCATACTGCCAAAGGGACTTGTAGTGCTCTCAGGCATCATGAGAGCTGTAGGACACATACAGCAGCCAGTGTAGCATCATTTTTAACCAACCAATTTCAGTTCCTTGCTATTGGTTGTCTTGATGTGTTCATCATGTTCATCAGAGGGCTGTGAGGCTTTTAGCTTTCCTCAGAAGAACTGCCAAATGTTGTTGACAAATATGACAGAAGATTTGTTCATCACTAAGCGAATATTTATTGTAATGAATGAAATTAATTATGATGATTAAACAGTAGTTGCAGCAGTTCTAACAATAATAGCACCAAGTGCCCTATTTTTTCTCTTGATGAATCAGATCTCTGAAAGCCTGTTAGCACTCAAGGTCTTTCTTACGAGTTCCCCTGCTTTTTCATAAAGACATACCTCAAGGCATCAGTGACATCTTGCCCTTGTTCACCTCTCCTGTGCTCTGTTAGTGTTCAGAAGCTCTCCAGAGCCCATGGCATTGCTCTTCAGCTGTTAAAGCGTGCTGGAATGCAAAGTGACCTTCGCTCTTAACTAATGCTATGGAGATCAGTGGAAATGCAGCAACATATCCCAGCAGTAAATCTGGCATCCTTAATTTCACTTACGTGTATTTTTCTATATCACTTGTGGAACCAGGCTGAAGTTTGGGCTCCATGTGGCTCAATAGTGTAAGTTAATTCTAGAATTATGAACAAATCTTATTTTTTAAAGTCATCTTCAGTTCAAGCTGGGTTGACGGGAACAGAGATTTTGAATATATTTAACTGTGTCAATAAGCAATTGGATGCAATTGCCTAAAACTTAGTTCATTTAAAAGATTTTTTTTTAATTTTTTTTTTACAAATGTGACACCTGGCACAAGACCTCCATAGCACAAAATTATGTGAGAGTGATTCATGATTATGTTGTTGCACAATCCAAAGTGCTTGCCAAGGAGTAGAGAGCTATAATCTTCATAGAAGAGGGAGACAGTAAGCTGTTAATGTATTTATTGTCCCAGCTACTAATACGTGCAAACATCAGATTATTTTGAGACATACGTATGTATATGAATATATGTAATAAATAATTTCTCCCATAGTCAATTCTACAAAAATATTATTAAAATGTGCTGGTTTTGGCACAGAATGTGAAGTCATTTAGAAGATAAAGCCAGTGCAGAATGTGTCAGCTTGGTATTTAAAACACTGTCCCTCTGTGAAAAAAATGCAACCGGTATTGTGTGATCTGAACTAACAGGCTTTTTCTTGAAGCATTTATGATATAAAATTTCTGTCTGGTCATATTTTCCTCTCAAACGATTCAAGCAGGAGCTCCCTGCTTGGGAGAGGCACTGCCTCTATGCCCATTGCTGCTTTGCAGCTGAGATCTTTGAGTTGCTTTGGCCCTTTGGCTCAGGGGCTGAGTGGAGGAGCTCTCTGCAGAGAAGCTGCGGTTCCTGATGGCTTCAGCAGCATGTCCCTGGGTTCCCAGGGCATCCAGCCTCTGGATGCAGAGCCAGGAGCAGAGCCTTGGCTGCAGCCACTACTTCAGGTTCCTTCCTCCACAAATGCGAGTCTCAATCATGTGTTGCCCTGCTCTTTGCTGAAGACTCATCAGACCAGCCCTGATAGCCCTGTCTGCAGCCAACTCTCCCAGGGCTTGCCAGGTTTGCTTGGTAGAGAACCTTGGAGACTGCCAACTATAGTAGGCTGGCAGGAAATCCCAGGAGACATGCTGGCATTGTCATGCTCAGTACTTACTTTTGCACAGAATATTTTGATTGCAAGTGAATTAAGGACTCAGAGGTCGGAGACAACACTTTTAAAGGCATGAGTATATGATTAAAAGAATTATTTTTTTTTCCATGGAAATAAATAGAAATATTTCTCTTGGCTTCAGCAAGTTTTGAAATAGCATCAGGATAGTTGGTTTTAATTGCCCTGAGTATCCTAAGGAATGAAGTTGAGGAGGTCATGGTAATTATTTACATAGTAGATATTAATTCACTGTGTAAAAATATTTACATTAGTATTCATCTAAGCATAACAAGTGATACAGACTAAGCTTGTGTTCTCTGGACATTAATTGCTGAAGAATTGTATCTACCCAAATGACAAAAGAGAATTCATCAAGAATAACTTACATGGTGAACGAGTTGATGAGGAATGAGGTGATTGTTCTGTTTTGGAAGTCAGATTTCAGATTTGTTTTCTGTGCTTAGACAATGGATTTCAGGTGAGGCTGTGTACTGCTTTAGATGCAAATGATCTATGCTGTATTTAACATTAATTTATTATGAAGATAAGAAAAACAGGAATCTGACTGTTTTGTCTTCAGAGGCTCCAATTCTATTCATTAGGCTTATAAAGAAAAGAGCAAACTTGTGGTAATTAGTCATTAGAGAAATTAGAGAAATTTTATGATGTTCCCAATCTAGGCAATCCAAAATATGAATTATAACCTTCACTTATCTCTTGACCATCAGCTTTATCTATTGTCTATAAAGGAAGCCAAGGGTGACTGTGAATCTAGGCTTATCATATTTGTAGTGCAGTGGGCAAATACAAAAAATGTAGTATTTCCAGGGAGAATTACTTTGTTTTGAAAAAACACACAATACCTTCCTTCATCCTTTGTATTATTACTAGATTGAACTGCAGAGCAGCTTTTCTGGGCTGAAATGCAGTCGCTGTTATAGAGCAGAAAAGACCTCAAAGCAATTGAGTCCTGCCTCTGTAAATCACTATGATCAAATTCTTGTGTTCGCCCAAACCTGTTGAATTAAGATCTTGTTGCCCTTTACAGCTTCCCTCAGCCTCCTACCCAAAGCAGTCAGCAAGGGAGAGGTGGGCCAGGAGGCTTCTTTAAGAAGTTCTTCATGAGTTTGCAGTAGGGACATAGATGATGAGAGACAACAGGAAACTAATACAAACATAATAGGTAAGAAAGGCAGTAGAGGAGATATTTGAAAATACTGCACAAAATAAATAACTTTGCATTTCATATCTGAATATTTCACAGGGATTTAAAATTACCTGTAGGGTTAATTTGAGGTGAAATAATATTGAAATTGATAAAATGTGAAGTGGTGGATATTGAGTATCATATCGAGTTCTCCAGTCTGGGTTCTTGACTTCTTCCCACTATATTCTGTGGTTGGGCTTGTTTTGTTTTCCGGATAACATCTGCTGTCTCTGAGAGGTTTCCTGGGGGGTTTTGGCTCTGCACGTCTAATTGACACTTTCCACTTGAAGACCTCAGCAGCGTGGAAAGCTTGTAACTCTGAGGTCAGCAATTCCCCTGTATGTCTCTGTAGACACAAGGATTAAAAGGCATACTTGAGAGACACCACAAAGGTCACTGCTGCAGTGTTCGCTCAGGAGCTTTGTGACTGTTGGAGAAGGGTTAAATTTATTTGCCTGTTGGAGAGTAATAAGCAGTTGTCACTGATAATAAATTATCTAAACTGCAGGTGGTCTTTGGTAATGACAAATTCAGACTTTATGACCTATGTTCAAGCTAGTAAACACTTCAATGCATCTCTGTGCTAGCTGGGCTAAAAATAGCCCCTAACCCCAGTGAAATCTACTTTAAGGATTTCTGTACTTAAATAACATTTGTGTTTTACTGTCTGCACCACAAGAGAGAATGAGTAAGAGGGGAAGATCAAAATAGGTAAAATCATTATAGTAAATAAGAAGAGTCTAGGAGAGGAGTGATTACAGCAGCTGTGTGCGAAGGCTGATGGGTAATAATATAAAGATCTGTTTATATTCATATCTTAAAATTATGGCAGTGCTAGAAGCGTGGAAGCAATTTCCCTGCAACATCTGTAAAATCTCAATCAGCAAGACTGCCATTTGCTTTAAATTGTTTCTGAGTATTTAGTTATTTTTATGCTGCAGGATAGTTATTTCTATGTGATTATGATTCCAATTAACTATTAGAAACCTCAGAACTTCTGCATATGGTTATTAATTGTAGCTGCAAGGCAGAGAAATGCAACAAGCCTTAGAATAGACCAGCAGTCCTCCTTTCCTGGGATGTTTCTATAAGTTGCAGTTGTTTCCCTTGTGCATTGGTTCAGTCTGTATCTAGATAAGCTTAAAGGAGCAATGAACACCTTTGCTTCAGAGCACTCTTTATTTAACTTGTGGAAGGCTTCCTGAAGTCGCAAGGGTACACCTTGTGCTAGTTAAGCATGTGGGCTAACCCAGTTTGTTTAAGAAAATGCTAGTGTCATGGTCCTGCTTATTATGGTGGATTTTCTCAATTTCTCTTCCTTCCCTCTCTTTGCTCACCTGTAAAAGAACATTACACTCACTAGTCAACAATCCCAAACTGTAAAACATAATTAAGCAAAATTACTAAAGCATCCTGGAGCTCTTGAATAAAGAAAAGACTTTGCAGATGATTGAAACACCAAAGGTTAATTTTGGGGAGGCAAGACCAGCAATGCAAATCTTTAATGTGGTAAATCCAGTCTGCATTGATTACTCAACCTCTTATAATGTTGCAAGACAGAGAGGAGCAGGACAGCAAGAAGTTAATTCTGTGTATGTTTGCGTAGTACCTGCCAAAACCTCTGTATTTTGCCATGGCTGCTAAGCGCTAAGGCAGGATGAAGTATTTTGCCTGGGATCTGTTTTATTATTTCACTGGAAAATACTATCCCTGTGTAAGCAAGGATGTTTACAGAAGGAGTGGGATTCTGTTGCATCTTTCTTCAGCAACACACTGAGGTTGTTGCTTATCCCCTGGTGGGAGTGGGAAGGAAGAAGAGAAGTTGCCCCACCGGGAGTACTGCGTCCAGTTCTGGAGCCCCCAACATAAGAAAGCCATGGACCAGTTAGAACAAGTCCAGAGAAGGCCACGAGGATGATCCGAGGGCTGGAGCACCTCTCCTATGAGGACAGGCTGAAAGAGTTGGGGCTGTTCAGCCTGGAGAAGAGAAGGCTTCGGGGAGATCTTATAGCGGCCTCCCAGTACCTGAAGGGGCTACAGGAAAGCTGGGGAGGGACTTTTCATAAGGGCAGTTAATGACAGAACAAGGGGAAATGGGTTTAAACTGAAAGAGGGGAGATTTAGATTAGATATTAGGAAGAAATTCTTCACTGTGAGGGTGGTCAGACACTGGAACAGATTGCCCAAGGAAGTTGTGGATGCCCCCTCCCTGGAAGTGTTTTAAGGCCAGGTTGGATGAAGCTTTGAGCAACCTGGTCTAGTGGAAGGTGTCCCTGCTGATGGCCCGGGGGTTGGAACTGGATGATCTTTAAGGTCCCTTCCAACCCAAACCATTCTGTGATTCTATGAAGTTTCTAAAACTCAGCGTGGGGAAGTGCTGAGAGTGTTTCCCAAAAATATTTTTTGTTTCATTTGAATTCTTTATTACAAATTAAGATTCACCAAAGTGTTTGGCCTAACAGACAGGTTTATCTACTCGCAGTCCTTATTCTGAAGACGCTGTAGCTGCTCGATTGACACTGTGTTCATTCCAGCGCCCCGGAGCAGCGCGTCCATGCTGTCCCTTTTAACAAACGGTACAGGATGCCAATAGTAGTTGACAGGTGTGTGGTCCAATGCTCTGTGGATCTTAGTAATCCATGCCTGCCTTTATCCACAGAGCTAAGTCATTATATTATACAAGCAGAAGACACAATAAATGTTAAGTTTGTCTAGAGTTAGTTTAATTTAATTTGGGTGACATATGCTTCACTATGCCCTGTTCTGAAAGCATGTATGCACATCTGCTCCAGCAAGGACCTGTAAGACAGGTTGTGGGAGTAAAATTATTCCTGTGCTTTTATCTCTGTGGGATCAGGCTCTAGGTGTTGAACTACTCACAAATGGTTTTAATATAACCCAAAGTGAAGAGGAGAGGAATACTGCTTCTATTGTAAGGTTGGCTACAGAGTATTTTTTATGAGGGTTACTTCTACTAAATTATAGTGCTCAGAATAATTTCTTTTCTATAACTACTTTGAACAGGGGAATGGAAAGAAAGAAAAAAGTTCCTTACGTTCTTTCTTGGATTTATGCTTTTTCAGTGTACCGAATTAACTTCTTTACTATGCTCTGCAGCTTGTAACAATCACCTGCTGCCCTTCTTGTGGGAATGTGCAGTCCAGTTCTGCTAGGTCTGTCTTGACTCCTGGGAAGCTAAAAACAGCTTGCCCATCCATGCGTAAATGTTACACACTGCGAATTGCCCAGGGGCAAGTGAATGCCTTTTTGCATCTGTTTCTGTGAAAGGTTTGATGTTCCAGGTTATTTATATCCTGCAGTTATTGCCAAATATATGATGTAATTTCCTAACTTGTGGCCTCATGACTACTTGCTGATGTTATTCCATTTCACAAATAGCATGAATGAAATACAAACTTCATACACCTAAAAGAAAACTTGTCTCGTCTGCTTCTCCCACCTGTTGTCTCTCTGTACCCATAGACGATGCTGCTGCCATTGCCGGCTTTAGAGATCACGTGGCGAACTGCTCCTCCAAGGACACTTCTTGTACGTATCAACCTGCAAGAAATACAAAATACCTTTTTTCTTTTGTGCTTATATATGTGTTGTAGGTTCAGGGTTCAGATACATCCCAAGACATTGGCGCATAGTTTTATCCATTTAGATATGTATTTCTACCAGTCCAATAGCTTTGCATTTCTTGAATTGGCGGGGTCAGGCAACTTTAAATCCACTGCCCTTGTAAAAACAATAATTTTATGGTTTATAGCTGTGTGGCGTGTGCACAGTAGGCTAAGCTGATTGGTAACACCAGGGTTTCCCGTGAAGCTGGTGGGATTGACAGCCACAGCTTGATGATGAAGACAGATGGCAATCTGCTGTGTCTGCAGACGGTCATGCCCAGCAGGTTCTAAGGCTGCAGCTATGTGAACACCAGTCACACAGCAAAGTCAAGGCTCCAAACCGCTGGTCCCTGGAACTGGTGGGATATGGGGGAATTAAAACAGCTTTCCCGAAATGCCTTTTATTGGTAGGCGTCTTGGCTTGCTGCTCTGGAGAGCTAATGTCAGATGCTGATATTAAGACAAGCTGCAATTAGTGCAGCAATCTCACCGAGGTGAGGAGCAAAGGCTAGATATATTTCTCCTTCTTTCCCCAGTGAAGATCTAACCTACATCTACTTCACTTCTGTTGTTGATACATTTGCTGAGGACATGTGAGGAGCAATTGCTGTCACTTGACATTGCTTGTCTGGGACGACTGTTACCTCCTCCTGTGAGCTGGGGCGGGTGACGGCTGGGGTTAGTCAGTAGTTGTATTTCATGGTGTATCGTGGTTGTCTCTTCTGAGGCACTGGGACCTGAATGCTAGTTTTAATCAATATGAAGAAAGTTTCCCTTATTCTTCTCTGTCTTTTAAGACAGATAATCAGAAGCTACACTTTTTTCCCAGCTAAGAATAGGAAAAATTTCATTTCATACCCATCTCTCATCTGCAAGAACATTTAAAAAATACATTATTCTAATTTTACTTTACCTTTCACTTATTTTGTGAAATTCCACCAATTTTCAATCAAAATATGGACCATGTCAATAGGAAAATGTGTGTTTAATTTCTTTATATTTACCTCCTTTTTTAATATACAGATGCAGTCACTCTAACTATGTGATAATGTGATATAATGGACTTATTTACCTTTACACATTAACATCCATCCCTTAGTTCTGTAGCTGGCTTTAGTCTCTCCATCATCATCCAATTTTAGGTTTGCATATTGGACCTTCTTAGCTATCTACTCTTACCTGCACAAGATGTCTTTAGGTGTAGCTAAGAAAAAAATCTTGTTGTTGTTCTTAGTTCTGATCTATAACCAAAAAATAATTGTCAGGAGAAAGAAAGAAAAATATGCAACTGGTTATAAATGGTTTCCTTATAAGCCAACAAAATTCATCCTGATAGTAGAGCCCAAGCACAACTTTGGGCCATGTTTCAGGGAGCTGCAGAGCATTCTGCATACAGCAGCCTGTACCTCAGAAACTGGAAGGCAAAGCCTGTCTGGGCATTTTAAGGAGCAAATATGAAGGCATTGAATTCACATTTGATTTACAAGATCGTGTGCTTTTCCTAAGCCAAATTTACAAACTGAGCTCAGCTTGCTGTGAACAAATTGATCCCCTGTTACAAAATACGTGAGAGAGAAATTGCTCCCATGGTGCTGATGGGCCATGGAAGACCAGCAGGAGGGAACTGATATTCTCAGTGATTTTAGGAAATGTGTATTGCTGAAACCTTGGGGAACTATTTGCATGACCAGGGTAATAAAACTCATGGGATACTTCAGCGCTTGAACTGGTGCCAAGTCAGGTTATCTCGAATGAACAGTGGCTTTGAGTACTAGATGTAACTCCTGCAAGCAAGCTCACCCAGCCCTGGTGGAAGCAAATTTACATCTGCCTAAGCTAGGGCTTTGTCATCATTCTTTCTGGTCCTTACCTTGCTGTATGGTGCCCATTAGTTTCTCATACTTTCAAATGCACTGCTTGTTTATGTGTGTCTGGTACAATGCAGTTTGCTATGGGGTGTACTCTGTAACTTCTCTCTTTGCTCATGTGGTCATCCATACTCTTAGAAAGGACAAGCATTAAAAAATGAATGATGCTGGATGTTATAGTATTAAAGAATTGATGAGTAACTCATATCCACTGAGTTTTGACTGCATAAGGATTAATTTGATAACCAAGTTCTGGAAAATAATCCATTAAATAAAACCAGAAACCGGTGGGAACTAGTCCATTGTATGGCAATGTGGGGGAGGAGAAGGAAAACAGATATGGAATATTTTCAAATATGTCATTCAATATACTAGAGATCTGATTCAGCCCATAGTAGCACACTTACAACATAGATAGGAATCTTTTTTTACTACAAAAACCAGCACACAGTACCAGCTGAATCCATTTCAGACATCATGAACAGAGATGCAGATGAATTGATCAAGGAAGTGAGATTTGGTGGTTGCCTAGGGACCAGTGAGCATGACCTACTTCCCCACGAACAGGCATATGCTGGTGTGTATGGCTAATGCACTGATCTGGTGTTTTGGAAAGGTTTAATTTCATCCCTCTGGGAAAATCTTAGGGCAAAGTTGATTGAGAAGAAAAAAATTTAAGTGTATAAATTAAATTGGGATTTTGTTAAGAAGCACTTGCAAAATATCTACTGCACTCTTCCCACTCAATAACTGAAATACCAACAGGGGTGATCTGGCTGGGGAGTTAAAAATAAAATAATAAAATCCATGGTTGATTGAAGAAGTTAAATGTTTCAGGAGAATGACGCTAGAAAGGACGGAGACCGAGTACCAGATAAAGACTCTAAAAGGGCTAGAATTGATGCAAAAAAAGGCAGAACTCTTTCAATAAATAACTCACTTTCTAATAAGTACTTCATTTTCTGTTTGGAAAGGAGCAGGATAACCTAGTTGTACTGAATGAAGTTAATAAAGTACTAAGAAGTCAATATTTAATGGGGATATGGTAATGTTTATCCTAGTAGAGCTGCACTAAAAATCAACCTGTCTGGTTAGCTGCACTGAAGAATCTGAAGAGTTGGATCTGGAGGTTCTCTGAGATTTTTGTCCTGAGAGTTTGAAAATTAATGGAATAGAATCGTAGAATCATTAAGGTTGGAAAAGACCTCTAAGATCATCAAGTCCAACCGTCAAGCCAACACCACCATGACCACTAAACCATGTCCCTAAGTGCCACATCTTCTTGTCTTCTAAATACCTTCAGGGATGGTGACTCAACCATATGGGAATGGGAATATGGAATATTGGAATAAATCCAGAGTGGTGAAGAAGGGCTAACCATTGAAAAACTATGACTGGAGTAGTCTGTGTAGCTGTAGTGTAGTTAGTCTGATAGAAATAAGGGACAATATTACAGCAATTTTTAAGGTGAATATAATTGAAGAAGACTAAAAGAACAAAAGCTTAGAAGGTAGAAGTACAGTCACAATAAGTCAGCATAATCCTCTGTTAAAAGGATTTTGCTGAATATTTTTTTCTTTAAGATTTTTAGTTTTGTTTGATAAAGGGAGATAAATAGATAACAAGAGTTCATGTTTGCAAGGTATTTTCCTTCGTACCTCCCAGTCTTTTTAGGAAAAAAAGCAACTCCTAACTGGATTAAAACCCCAAAACTTAAAGAAATGTCTGAGAACCATTGGCAGTAGTGAATTTCCTTCAAATAGAGATCTTTTCAGTGTGATACCGTAGAGACTTGGAAACAGTCTTATTCAGCATTTTCACCAACAGTTTGGAGTAAACCTAGATGCTGTTTGTTAGAGGCATAAAGATTGCTGCAGTTTCAAATAACGATAGCACTGTAACCTCAGTTTGTGTTGCAAGCTGGGTTCTTGTTAACACAACAGGTTTTAATGCCAAATCCAAAGTAGTAAGTTCAGAAACAGATATTTAAATTAGAATAAAACTTAATTTTAATAGGAAGGGTAATTAGCCACTGCAACATATGAAAAGGAGACAAACCAAATCTGTTCTTTCTCTTGACTAACTTAGATCAAGACTATGGTGCTTTGCAGGAAGTCTTGCTTTCGGGCAAATGTGTGTTACTGGGGTATCTGGGTGAAGCATCCCAGGCCGTGGCACACAGACTAGTAACGCGGGGTGACCCAGTGGTGCGTCCAGCCTTGAACTTCACAAAACTGTCATTTTGTGCAGCATTATGAGAGGAGGAGTGGAAAAGGCAGATGAGGCAGAGGGTCAGGATTGAACCAAAGCTTGCAAAAGGAGGAGAAGCTTGAACAAGCAGTTTCCAGCTAGAGACAGGAAACTTGAATTGAATTTACCCAGCAGGAGAGCAGTTGAAAGGATTAAAAAGGGAGAGCTGGTAAAAAGTGGTATAAATCTCTCTCTCATCATCCCCAACTGCTCTGCTCCCTCCTCTACTTTGATTTCTGGCTCATGAGCAAAGATTTTTGCTAAAATCCTGTTTCTGTTCCTTTTAGGGAACAGCTTGATCACCTACTGGTGAGCACTGGTCAGCACTGAGTACTGGCACCTCATGCTGTGGCGTTGTATCCCTTTGTGTTGCCCCTCCTCATGTTAGAACTAAACCCAAGACAGGTTGGGGAGGATCCCCATTTGTCTGTCTTGCTACAGCAAAACAAGCATGGGGTGAGGAATGCTACAATATTTGATGGTTCAGGTCTCCAGGCTCTCAGACAGGGGCTAACTTGCAGTGATTTGTTGTTGCCATAAATAGGGTTATCCACATGCTAGCGAGCTGCCCGCGATGGGCTGTAGTTATAAAGGTCACAAGTCTGTGAGTCTGTCTGGATCTTGTGTGTTTGCTGTCACAGTATTGGAGACTTGTCTATAGTTTCTTCTTGAACCAAAGATCTTTAGGTTCTGTAAGGGCATTTGTATTGGACAAGTGGCCATTGCATAAATACTGTATACGACTCAGCTGTCATACGTTGTCTTTGATATGGAGGAGACTTAGAACTTAATGGAGTGTGAAGAGATGCTTATCTAGCTCATTTTGCTCATACTGAAAGATTAGCTCCTCTAAAGTGAGAGTGGGTACATGTCACCGCTGGGATTTTTGCTTTCTTTTCCTGAACACTTTATCCTGCAATAAGAGTGGAGCAAATGCTGCTCTGGAGTAACTGTGTAAATATAATACCATACTACAGAGCTTCATTGACTTGTGACCGTGGCCTAAATGCACCAAAGAATTTCAGTATTGCTTATACTGGAAGCAACAAAAGTGGTTATTTGAGTTATTCCACTGGCTTAAATTAAATGTTAAACACATGCTTCAGTGGTCTGGAAGAATTAGTGGGTAAGCAAATAACCACGTGATTTTTAATTTTTTTAAATGAAGTGTATTACAACTTTTTGTTTGGCAAGTTATCATCTCTAACCATGGGTAGTAATGCCACTTTGAAGATACTGGAATGTCCTGTGAGGGGATTTTATAAAATTTTGACAATGAAATCTTAAGTTTGTAGGCCTATTAGGGAGTTCAATTCAGTGTTTGGGAAGGGAGATACGTTCGTAAGCTGTGAAACATCAGATCACAATTAGCAAGGCTAAAGCAAGTTACAGAGAGCTGAACGGGAGACTTGGGCTGAAATTGCTGTGGTGGTGTAGAGGATCATGTGCTTTTGTTGATGAGGATATGTTGAGAAGCAGTGTGAAGCCAATGGGTTTTGCCTACTGCACATTTGTTATTGGTAGACCAAGCTGGTAAGTTTTAATTCAGAACTCTGAGACCTTTCAGAGGTACAACCTCCACGTTCTTGTTAGGCTTCTTGTGAACATCGAGGTCTTTTGCACATCACACTTCTTAATGAAGACTTAATTTGTAGGCTTCAAGCAAACTCTTCCTCTTTCTTCTTTTGAACATCCAAAGGAGGAAGAGAAGGCCTGGGTATCTACCACAGTGGTAACGAATGGCTTAAGCTGGACAGATTTAGATGGTGAAGGCGCAAGTCCCCTGGCCTTCAGAAAACATCACAGTTTTACAAAGCATTGCCCCTCGAAATGGGTGAAGCTATCTAGGAGGACCAAATTAGCCAGTGCTATGTGTTCTGCATCTATACCAAGTCAGAAAAATAATTTAGACAGTGTAGTCTTTTTAATGTATTTTGTGTTTGTGTCTCTTAATATGTGTATTATATCTGTAGTTGTTTATATTTACATAAAGATATCCATGTATATGTGTGTATTTCATCACAGAGATTTTTCATTTCTATTCAATTTCTACAGTTTCTAAGAGGTATTTGTCCTAATTTCACTTGCTCATTTTTGTGTACATTGAAAAATATTAAGAAAAACCCCCCTCCTAAAATAACTTTGCATATTTATAACTTTGTCTATATAGAACATTTCTAGAGTTCACTTTATCTGCATACATACTACTGATACCAACTTCAAGTGGGCTCAGTGCTTTCGCTGCTCCAAAGATAGGCTTCTTGTTACGAGAACTTCAGCAGTTCATGCCCTGGCTGGTATCAGGTGGGCTGTCAAAACGTACAGTTTTTCCCTGTCACTTTAATAATTTCCTTATACCTTTTTTTCCTGGGTTCAAGCAAATCAAACTTGACCAGATACTACACTGCATCAAGCTCATCTGCGTTGCAGCTAATACTCTAGTAGATAGCTTTTTCTTTCCCTTCTGTTTCTGGAGTACATGGCTGCTAGGTCTCCCTCATGGGTCTTATAAAAAGTAGAAAAGGTCAAGTATGTGTACAGAGTGCTTCAAAGTTACAAAAGCCATGAATCTACAACATTATTCAGTTGAAGAGAAGCTGTATTGTTTGTAAGCACTTCGCTCACTCATGCAAGTCCCAGCTGGAACAGAGAGGGCACAAGGGCACTATTGTTTGTGAGTCCTGGCTAAATCTCTGTCCTTGCTGCCCTAACACCCTGCAGCAACGCAGAGGCAATTGCAATCCTGCAGGCAAAATGCATTTTGCAAGCAGTACTACTGCTGTTCATGAGAAACAGAACTGCAGTTTGACTGATTTTCATATAAATGGAGCATGGTCAGAAGACGTTTCTGGTGGGATTTTAAGTCCCAATGATTGCACACTTCTGCACTGCCCTGTGCAGATGCCAGGGTACTGATCTTGAATGCTAGTTCAAAATTCCAAGAGCACCAGCGATCAAATGCTGGATGCAATTTATAAGACTTCTACAGATGGTTACAAGGTGGTTTTTAAGGCATTTTGGGGAATGTGAGAGCTGGCACCAAAATTATTTTGGAATGCAATCCGTCAGAAAGATGTGATATAAAACAGATTTCTGTGTGCTGTTACAAGTTGGTACAATATTAATCTGGTTTAATTAATGTCATCCAATGTTTTGTGGTTTCTCACTGCTTTTTATGAAAGTCTGTGAAACACAACAAGGCATAACAGGATGTTTGGAGATGAGCTTCATTCGTACGCTGGACAGTGTGTGAAGAGAAGGCATGTAAATGGCTGCCATCCTCACTGACATGAATGATACAATTCCACTAGAATTATGACCACTTAACTGACAGTAAACTTGATCAAAAAGCTGATCTAGCAAATCTTTCATTTTGGGCCTGATCCAAGGACCAAGCAGGGAACTGGAAATACTTCTACCAATAAGTGTTCTGGGTCAAACCCTCTATGAAAACTATTTTCTTAGCTCAATTTTTATGGCTTCATGTGTCCTGTAAATCACAGGAGCTGACATCCATAGGTGTAAAATGATTTAGCAAATATGCCTACTGAGAACTGGGACATGGAGCATTTTAAAGTTTGAAATGGCATCTTTGGTAGAAGAAGTTAAGTGTTGAGCATTTGAGGAATTAAGTGACATTCAGAGCTTTGCAAAGGCTTGTCAAGAAAAGGATGCTTTTCTGTGACAGAAAAATCTAAATGGAGATAAGATTCTGTGTCCCAAAGTGTTGTCCAGATCACATGCTGCAGCTTGCTTCTCTTTCTGGTAATGCTGTTTGACATACTGTCAGCAACACCAAGTATATTTTTTCCCTTCCTCACCCTGTATGTGTCAACACATTTACAGCTGTGATTAAGAATCCTCTGTTTTATATTTCGTATGTTTTTGGATTATATTACACTGAAATAACCCAGTCTTCATCTCATAGCACTAAACTGGGTGTACATCCCTAATAATAATAGGGATTTTATTTTTTTCCATAATAAAAAAACTCTGAGAGTGAATCAGGCATGAAATAATAGAATCATATATGTGCACACCTAGGGAAAAAGTTGATGAGAAAGCTGAAGACAAGTGTAGCTGAGCAGGAGTTTACTCCTACAGTATCTTGAAAAATGCCATAAATGTATTAACAAATTCTTTCAGTTCTGGAGGGAGGCTGGAGGGTCTCTAATGTGACAAGTGAAGATTTACTGCCATCTACTGTGCAGCTGAACACTGGTTATGCATAAGCACATTAAACAAACAAAAAAATCGGGTTAGTTTTGAAGGGGGATATGTGTTAGGATTTCAGCTGTTATCCCGAACAGACAGTGGGGTTTGAAGTCCTGCATCAGCGATGGCTGGGCGATGGTGCAGGGCAGAAGCTGGTGCATTAACTTTTGGACCATGTCTATGACCAAGTGGCTGGCTACAACCTTGGGCTCTCCCACGTGAGGCTACAGCTACAGATGCCAGGGGTTTCTTTAAAGATGTTGTCCTTCAAGTGCTAGGAGAACCCACAGCTGTTTGTAATGGATCTGACTATCATTATCTCCATAAGGTAGGTAATTAATCTTACAAAACCTACTGCGGGTGATATCTCTTAGCAGATTTGTCACTAAATAGACTCTTTCCCAGAGGCAGGGATTCCTTAAAATTTCTGCATATTTGTTAAGGTATAAGGCAAAACACTGAATGGGAAATAGTTAAAGACTGTCTCAATGCCATGGCAGGGAGGGGAAACTTGGAAAGTAGATTCTCTTTAGTTACTGCCCTCCTACGTGTAATGAGGAGCATTTTGAACTTCCCTCACACACGTTTTGCCATGATATGTGACTTGTTGCTGCAGCATAAATCTCTACTTGGTTCATAAGTGAACGGGCTGCTGAGCACTTCCATCCGCCGACCTGGGCCACAGGTCCCTTCGCGCAAGCCAGGAACACAGCCCTTCGGATTACTGAATTCCTGTGCTGCTCCCAGGCCAGCTGCCTCCCTCCTTAAACCTGCTTCAGGCTCTGCCCTGCCTCCTGTCAGTGCAGGCTTATTCCAAAATTCGGGAGATGCAGCGGCCAGTTAGGGTGCCTGTGCCAGCTGCTGAATCCGTACCAGCTCACCGCACTGGCTGGTGGAGAGAAGCAAGCGGGTGTTGGGATGCGGATGCTGCCATTCAGACTTTCCTTTCAGGATCTTTATGGTGCTTCACTTTTACTAGACAGGTCTTTGCAATCTATGAGAGAAATGAAATGGTCCTCCAGAATTAATGCATCTTTTCTTTACATCACAACCATGCATTTCTTTTAAGAATTAATTAAGCTTAGAATTGGCTTCCCCATTGGCAATGGGGAAGTTGCAGTGAAATGATCAAGGAACTCTGACTGTTGTGAAATCCTTTTCTCTCCTAAGCACAGAAGCTCACAGTCTTCTTTTCACATGTCTTCCCCTATTTAAGTGCAATGTTATATGAGATCAAAACTTAGAACCTAGTTTAATATATAGAAAAAAAGCCCCATAGGTTTATATTCTTGCAGTGGAAGGGCAAGAATCATTTAGGGAAGAAACAGGAAGGGTTCTTCTACCTTTTGCTTCTTGCAAGATTGTAATTTATTCTGAAAAATTCTTATGTGTAGGCTTGCAAGTGACTCAGTGCAATGCCTTGCAGTGTTTTGGCAGAGTGAGGAGTTTTAATTTTCTGCTGTTTAATATTCTGCTGTATAGCATCTGTGGTGCTGGTCTTACTATAACTGTGTACTACTACAGCTCTATTGCATCTAGTTTTATGTCTTTTACTGTAAAGGTGCAATAAATTCTGATAGTAATAATGCTAATTATATCAGGAAGGAAAACAAACAGTGCCAGCATTAGAGAGGAGTCCTTTTTCACATTTCCAAGACACCGTTACAGAGAGGTGAAATTTCTTATTAAATTGCCTGAAAAAAAATTGCCTCTCTCCTCTTACCGTTGCTACCATGTTGTGTAATCATCTATTTATCATCATTAATCTGGCAGTTTGCTACAATTAGAGAAGATTTCCACAAGGATAAAAATGTTTGGTTTCTATCTGAGGCTGTTCCCATCTTCTATAGAGTGTCAGATGATGTGGGTGTGCTCTTCGTAGTCCAGGGAAAAATCAGTCACTGAAACTCTGATGGATATGTGTGTGTGTATATCAGTTCTTAGTTTAATTTCTCCTAATTCATTATTAAATTTCTTGATAGATCACTCCTGAGACCTGTGTATAGAGCATGTTAAAAAAAAATTCCCACTGTTTATCCTGGGAGACTAATGAAGTATTCAGATCGTCACAAAGGATGGTGTGGAAAGAGAGATTTTCTGTCTTGCTTTTAAGAGTTCTGCTCAGCTTGATCATACTTAAGGCTTTTTGCTGTGGTATTGGAGTTCAGTGTGAAACTATATCCTAACTATTATGTTATTAATACAGTTTGCTCCTAGTCTGTCAAAGGAACATCTCAGGGTGCCTCCTGTAAATGAGTTCATAAGATAATAGTAGGACTTGTGCATTTTCACATTATAAGCGAACAAGATGTACTAGGAATACCACTGCATAATTTTTGCTGGACTACTTAAAATAGTGCTGCTTAAACTTGTGCTTCTTAAAATGGATGGTTATTTTTAATGGCATTTTGGGTTTTCACATTTGAAACACACTAGTGTGGAATTCATTCATTTGGGAGAGGGATGTTACAGCATCTGCTCATCTTTTCTCCTTAGCTGTGCACCCTGCTGCTCCAAGACCTGTGGTTCCCGGGAGCATATTGGG
>NW_010340706.1:30216-46982 GCF_000700745.2 Antrostomus carolinensis | reverse complement strand
TCCCTAGTGGAATTTGGCTTTTTGGCAGGCGCTATAGGCAGACAGGTGTAGGCAACTTTGGAGCTGGCTTTAGGTCTGTCACTCGATAGGGCTGCTAATGAGCTGTTTTATGCTTCCTTGCTGTAGTGGATGATGTTGTAATTCCGAGGATGGTCTCGAGTTTCCTTTTGGGAGTATTGTCCATAGCTCCTCAAGAAATCTCTGCGCAGGATCTTTCATGGAGCTGTAGTTAAAGTATTTTCTGATGCTTACATGTAGTTATTAATTTAATAAATTGAAGTGCCCACCCAGATACTGGTATGCTCAAGCATAATGTGCTGAATTATTTCCTTCATGCCTGATGGGAGGGAATTCCACAGCGTAACTGGCTGCACAGAGCGCTGAGCAGAACCAGAGTGCGGCGCAAGGCTGTGTCTTGCAAATGGTGAAATGGCCCTTTACAGTCAGATGCACAGTGTGTGAGAGTCTGTAATGAGCCTGGCTGAACGTTTACCAAGCTTTAGAATTGCAGCCAGTGCCTGTGGTTGAAAACAAGCCAGGGGAGCAATTTAAGGCATCCCAACTGGGTCTTGATCAGTTTACATTGTGGCCTTGTCTTGCAGTTTATTTTGAATATGTGTTTGAGAAGCAGATTAACAGGAATTCTTTCTTTATGTAAATATATTTTTAATTGTATTGAAAAAAATTATTCTATCACTGTCGTGTGACATGTTGATGTGCAAATTTTGGACTAAATCTTGTATTGTAAATATACTGAGGCTGCCATTAACAGCGTCTTCTCAGATCTCAAATATGTTACAGCTAATTCCCAGTGGAGGCTTGGTCTGCGCTGCTGAGATCAATAAATATTTTATCTTTGGACGAGATGCACGGTAGACCAGAAATACAGCCTGCAGTGCTTTCTGTATTTACCTTAACTTTCCAGTAAGTTGAAAGCCATGACAAAATATGTTGAACATTAACTATTTGGGGTTTTTTGTTTTCTCAGAGTTTGAAAACCTGACCAAATTTATATCATCTCTGAAACGTGGCTTTAGAAATAAATACAAGATTTTGTATATTAGTACAAAGTTGAGGAAAACTTTTTTAATAACCATTTTTCTTAATTTTTTTACCATTTTTAACTCTTACACAACAGTGTTTTAAAAGGAGATGTCCAACTACTTTCAAAGCAATAAACAGTGGTGTTTTGTTTGTAATCTTTTACCATGGGACAAAGAAAAACAATCAATTAAAAGTTTAAAAGATTTGATGTATTTTTTAGTGCATACAAATATCGGTTAGGAAGTTTTTAGGTGAGTAAATAGTTTTTAGCTAGAAAAAAAGGAAGATACAGTTTATTTGAAATACCCCCAACTGTGTCTGCATTTCTAACAGGGTTCCCCAGGTGTCTTCTGTGGGTTTGTTCTTAAGTGTAAGAAAAGCTGTTGTGAACTTTTTATGTGCTCTTTTGAAGAAAGTAATTACATTGAGATAGGTTCCTGCATGTGATTGTCTGCATCTAAGGGAAGGTGTAATCAGATTCTCTTGCAATTAGAAGCTATGTAAAGGTGAGCACGTAGGAGGAGTCTGACTGCGATGTGCATCCTTCTCTTCACATATACTAGGAATTTTTAAGTGCGCATGAAATATTTTAAGTATCTAAGTAGTTCCCCACTGCTCTACTTCTCTTACTTGACCACTTGCTTTTTTAGGCAGTGGGGAGAAGGGAAATATCAGAAGAGGGGATTTGAAGGAGGGAAAAGGGCCTTAGATTTCAATGCAGAGGGCATTGCACTCATGAGGAGGAAGAGGGACAAGCAGGTGAAGCCTCAAAAGAGAATAGAGATAGAAGTGTGAGAACCTGCCAGGAGGTCAGGGGAGATGCACCAGCAGTTTGGTCTTGTCTGGATGTTCGTTGAAATTATTTTCAGGTCAGCTTAGGAATATGCACATTGACCTGATAATGTTTATCCCTTGCACAATATGAATCAGTTCATTGGTCTTTCCCTCAGTCTAGAGAAAGATAAGGAAAAGGCAAGTGCATGGGCTTTTCCCTCTTTTTTCCTCTTTCTTTTTTCCTCTTTCTTTTTTCCTCTTTCTTTTTTCCTCTTTCTTTTTTCCTCTTTCTTTTTTCCTCTTTCTTTTTTCCTCTTTCTTTTTTTCTTATCTTCATTTTCTCTTTCTTTTTTTCCCCTCTTCTTTTTTCCTCTTTCTTTTTTTTCCCCTCTTCTTTTTTCCTCTTTCTTTTTTTTCCCCTCTTCTTTTTTCCTCTTTCTTTTTTTTCCCCTCTTCTTTTTTCCTCTTTCTTTTTTTTCCCCTCTTCTTTTTTCCTCTTTCTTTTTTTTCCCCTCTTCTTTTTTCCTCTTTCTTTTTTTTCCCCTCTTCTTTTTTCCTCTTTCTTTTTTTTCCCCTCTTCTTTTTTCCTCTTTCTTTTTTTTCCCCTCTTCTTTTTTCCTCTTTCTTTTTTTTCCCCTCTTCTTTTTTCCTCTTTCTTTTTTTTCCCCTCTTCTTTTTTCCTCTTTATCTTAATACTCTTAAAAAGCTTTATCACAGAGGGTGACAGGCTCCTTTTGGGTTTGTTACGTTCTGAAGCCAGACATCCCCATCTAGTGGTTGTTCCACCTTCATTCACCGAGTACCAGTTTGGGAGAAGGATGCCTTGCACACACACACAGCAGTAAGACCAGTTGTAGCCCCCCCTGTTATCTCAGTGTTTTCTTTGTGGATGTCTTTAACTACTGTGAGTACACAAAAAAGTACTTAGAATTTTTTTTTTCCAAAAGGAAAATTTTTTTTTACTCCTTATAATTTGTATGTGGTAAATAATTTGCAGCTATGTTGAAGAGAATTATTTTACTATTGCTTCTGGCACAGCAAATACACATGAAAATGTTTGTCATCATAACTATATAAAGTGAGAAAATAAAGCAGGATCAGATTTGTTTGTTAAGAGCAAAATGACAGAAAGAATCGGTTACTGGACAGTACTTTGTGAATTAAATTATTACATTAAAGTAACATCATTGGGACTTTGTAGCATGTCTAATAATGCAGAATCATATTTGTGCTGCACATAACCCTTGGTGGCCTTTCAGAGAAAAACAATCACTTGTTTTTCTTGTTGTAGTCCTGCTCCCTGCAGGTTTCACCATAACTCACTGGGTTTTGCCCCGTGTTGCTGATGGGCGTTGGTGTTCGACCACGAGTCAGGAGCAGTTGCAGGCTGGTGTTTGTCAGAGATCCTCCTGGTGAGGGCCGTAGCGCAGCCGTACAGCCCGCCCTGGCTGCGAGGGAAACAGTGCTGACAAACGTGGTCAGGCTGTCACAGCCTAAGGTGGAGAGACATTTTTAGGACTGCTTGGCACTGGAGAGCGAAACAAGAAGGGAAACCCCCCTGTTACGCAGAGGCAAACTCAAGACGTGCGCCAGGTTGGTGATGACAACCCCTCGGCTCCTTCCTCTCAGGAAGCTTTACGGTGCTTTCTCCACCACGGGGTCACTTCCACCCGTGGGCAAAGAAATCTCGTGTGGACTTGACTGCAGGAATGGAGCCAGAGTTTTCTATTTATTCTCGGTCTTGGCCTTTTAATTCCTTTTACTTCTCTTCTTGAAGACCCTTTTGCTTCTCTACAGAGATACCTATTCAGAGATCACAAGATAACTTGTTGGAGTCTTCTCCCTCTGCTGAAATTAAATATTCTCAAGGGCCAGTCAGTGTTTGCTTTATGTCAGGAAGGGCTAAAGTGTAGCCAGGCTTACAGCTGCCTGCAGTTTCCAGGGGTTACTATCCACACAACTTCCCCTGTCCGATACCCAGCGCCTGTCACAGCACCTGGGAATAGTGTTTTGCTTGCTGTGTAAAGTGAGCACCGAGTTTCTCCCTCTGAAAATCTGGGCTGGTTCTTAAATGTCGGGGAAAAAAATTGGCCAGAGGCAGCTTCTGTTACTGATGAGGGACTGGGGTGCAAGGGGAAGGAGAAGCAGCTGTTCATCCCTTCTTCTGCAGTGGGGGAACATCTTCAGAAGTGCCTGGCTGAGTACTGGGGGCAGGAGCTGCTGTCCACCCGAGTTGAATCACTCACCCATGTTTATTGCTGGAGATGATAGTAAGAATATTCAGCTGAAATTCTGAGAATTTGCTCCATTTTCACCTTCCTCAAATGAGTATTTTTAACATGTATTTCATATAGTAATTTTTCATAAGATCTCTAGTGGAAGTGTCCTACACAGGCACTTTCTGTTCACATAGCAGAAGCAGAACTGATTCCACATTATATCTTCTTGTGTGTATATATATATATTTATTTTTCAAATTTTTTTTTTAAGCTGTTAATGACTAAAAAGCCATTGGGTGGCAGTATCAGCCAGCGAGCATCTCAATTAGTTGCTGAACTAAATGCAAAAGTCTAGGTAGGAAAGATTAGAAATGACAAGTTTCTTCAGATGTAAAAAATGCAGCAGTTTATATTTGAGGAGGCTGTGTTGAACTCCACACCATACATCTTTTGAAAATCTTTTAAAAACCATTTGTAACTAATGAAAAGAGATAGGGCATTACAACAGGTTTGTAGTTTCAGGGAAGGCTTTTGAGCCTGAAGTTCTTCTATTCTGTGCGTAAGTTTAACCAGAAAGTGAGAGGGCTCTCTCTGATTTTATGGTCTAAATGCAGTGAAATGCCAAAAAAAAAACCCCCGAACCAAATCAAACCAACCAACCAACCAAACAAACAAACAAACAAAAAAAAACCAAACAAAAACCAAAACCAAATCAAACCAACCAACCACCTAACCAACCAAAAGAAACCCCGAACAACAAACAAAAAACAAACCAAAAAACCTACATAAGAAAATAATGAACTTTATGATTATGTCAGATTTAGGAAGGTAGTTACTCCCTCTGCAGTTGCTACCAAGACAGGAGAGGGTTTTTTAAGGACTTGAAAATAAGGAGCCAGCTGATGTCATTGCTTTGTTGTTGTTAAAGGAATTATTCTGATGCCCAGAGCTCAGACTTGGCTGTCTGTTTTCTTCCAGGATTGTGACCTTTTTGCTCCAATTTCTTCAAAAGCAGAAGTCTTAATTTGTAATCTCAAGAATATTTTTTTAAAGTCCTTGCAAACGTAGAACAAAATCATATACGAAGGGTAAGAAAAACTGCCACGCAGGAGCTCTGGGCTATGCACTATGTGCCTTTAGGGTGTTCGTGCACAGGGGCTTAAGTGCTTTTGAGCTTGGTGTTCCTGAGCTGTGCACACACATCAGGGTAACAGCATCTGGGCTGTTATGCCATACATTTATTTTCATTTTCCTTTTATTCACTTTTCAGTTACTACAAAGCTCGCTTATGTGTTCAGTTTCATGGTTGTAAAATAGTATTTGTGATGATCCACTATTTAATTCTACATTTGTAAGCAGCAGACTTTAAATATCAGTTTATTTGTAATGATATAAAACTTGCAAAACTGCCTAAGAGTGCTCACTTTAGGCTCTATTTCTAGATAAGGTTGTGTTTTCTGTGATAGGAATCATAGTTATTTTTGTCATGGTATATGGTGTCAGCTCAATTATAGGCATTTTCACAGAACTACTGTTCTTCACGTTAATGTTGTTAACTCTCAGCACTCTCTTTTATGTTCAGGCTGGCAAGACTATGAAAGCCGCAGGCAAATTTTAACTTGTTCATAATATCCTTCATTTCACAAACCCCATCCAAACAGGAACATTTTGTGTGGTACCAAAAAAAGCCCCACGATCATGTTGTTCACATCTTGCTTTCAAATGCACCAGATAATGCCACTTGTTTAAGCTTAGTCACGTCTGGGGGAATGTCAGAAGTCTGCATCACATGAGCTGCTCCTCGGATTTCCCAGCCTGTATCGGCATGTTTTCCTGGGGAGAAGCAGAGTGGAGATGTTAGTAAAAGGGCTCATCCTATATATTAGTATTGATATTTAAATCTAAAGCTTATTCTTGTGATTTTCATGCAGAATTTCACATTTGCATTCAGCTACTTTATGTGAAAATACTTTAGTGTCTTTCTTTTCTTAAGGTGTACATATCAGATGGAAGAACATATATTCTAAGTAACCATGCCACTTGTTTTCTTGATGACATTTTCATTTTCTGCTCAGCCCCCAGACTTACCACCTTAGGGCCGCATCAAGACTGCCTTTAGCTTAATATTAAGCTTAATAACTTCCATCCTCTCCACTGCATGTTCTCTTTATGGACCTGGCGTTGATTTTCCTCCTTCCTTCCTTGGAGATCAGGAGTCCAAGAGGGCCATTGGCACATACTCGCTCATGCTCTGGGTCAGCAGCCTTCTCCAGAGCAAACACAGCATGCTATGGACAAGGGAAGTACCTGATACAATCTGGCTTTGTTCCCTACTTTCTCCTGCCTTTGTGGTGCTGGTGATAAATGCACCACATACAGAAGCTGGAGATGCTCCAGACTGGGTAGATTGTTGAGCCTTTCCTCCTCAGCATCACTTTCGGCTGCTCAAGTGCCACTGTCCTCACCATGCCAGCTGTGCAAACCCTAGAGAGAATGAGAGATGAGGAACCAAAAAGGCCGGCAGCACGGAAGCGCTGGGCTGTCTTATGCCTTTCTACTGGGAGACTTGTATTCAGGACAAAATCTGCTCAGTGTGTCCGGCTCTGGCCCAGGGGAGGGTGCTGGCTGTGTTCCCAGGGACTCTGATCCTGTTTCAAGAGTCAGAAATTGATTGACGTTGCTTCCCAAGGCCTCAAGCTTGTGCTTTGTCCATCCTGTCCCCCCAGTCCCTCCCCCGTGGTGCATATGGAGCTGGACACCCGGCATGTGCCCATGTAGGGAAGGGTGTAACTATCTTGTTGACATTGGCTAATCCAGCCAGGCATGCACAGGGACAGCAGAGTGTGATACTCACATGTAGAGTGGCAGATGACACTTGGGACTAGCTGTCTCCATCACACCCCCCAAGACTGACATACAAGACAGGGAAATTTTTTTTGGAAAGAGCTTTTTCTGTACCTCTGCACGCTCCCAACAAAGCTACTGAAAAGCTGGGCTGTGGTAGCCCCATGTAGTGAGCCACACGCGTTCCTAGAGGAGAAAATGAATGAATCTTTCCCGTGCTGCAAATTAATGGCAGCTCTGCAATAACTTTTAATTTGTACAAAATCTGTGTGTTGTATTAGGTGAAAGGAGCTGAGCAGGACAAGAAGTCTTGTGGTAAACACCATCCTGTATTGGTGAAAGCCTAGCTGACCATGTCCTTCTTTTCCAGATGTATGGCCAAGTGGGACAAAACCCAACTAAATTTTTCATTACTGAGTTTTCCTCAAAGACATCTAGGTAGCCCTCTTTAAGTTATCCATATGCTAATGCTGGAGTGGGCAGCAGAGCTTATTGTGTGTATTATCCTCTTTCAAACTCCAGTGATGAATGGAGGCTTTGTATCAGGGCTGAAAGCATCTGAAAGTATTACAGACACAGAGACCACAGGCCAGATCACAGCCAGAAGACGCAACCAAAGGCTTACTAAATCTGATGAGAGAGAGAGAGATTTCAAGACTGATCTGTTGTGATGGAGGATTTTAGGTAATCCAGTTTGGCAATTCAAAAACAAGGCACCTATGGAAACTGCTCAAGATCTCTGTAATTGTGCTTAATGCTTACACTATCTTCAGCTGCTGTCCCATCCACCAGACTGTTTTCCTGTGTGATAATGAACCACTGCATTCACTGTGAACTACAATACAAAACCTAGTAGGAATGACAGAAAAGTAGAAAAAAAAATCATTAAAGCAGGTTACCATCCTCTGCCCGTAGTTGGGAACCAGCTGGCAGCAGTGCAGAAGGTCAGCGTTTCTCTGCACTGAAGGGTTTCAGCCCACGTTGCACACATGGGCAACTGGGGATTTACTGGTCCTGTTTAAGATCTAACTATTTTCTGTACTAAATCACATTTTCAGCAGAGCTAAAATACTTGTGTTAAAGTATTTGATTAGCACAGTAGTTGAACCAGCTATAGAACAAGCGTGGATGGTGGACACATGATCAAATCCTGCACGCTTCCTTCTGGGCATCTGGAGATTCACACTTGCTTGTGATCTTGGCTTGATAGAGGTTTTCTTGCCTAGAAAGGACCATTAAACAATTGAGTCTGACATTAGGTGTAACACAGATGTCTCATGCCATGACACTCAGAGGATGCTTTGAGCCTCCCAGTACCAGGTTTTACAGCTTATCCCAGCAGATCTGATGCCAGGGAGCAGGAGTGACCCTGACCCTGGCAGCAGAATTACACTGTAGTCTGGATAGTTTATATCAGCTGTTAGATTTGATGCTGCCAGTCCATGAAGCCTTACCCTCTACAGACACGTGAGCAACTGAAAAAAAAAGTTAGAAATGCTGGTATGGGACTGTTTTAATATCTAACAGCAGTTGCACTCATAATCCTAGAGGACTATGGTAAGGTTTGTCACTGTTTCTTGATGTCATGTTAAAAAGTATTTATGAACTTTAAATGGGTTTGCTAGTGGTCCTCCAAAAATGTTGATGTTCAGGCACCCAAAAATTTTTGGAATCACAGTTCTGTGGAGCATTTCTGGTCTCCAATTCATAAGTTGAGCTATAGACATGTAAGACAGATGTTCAGTTTTCCTGACTGTCATAAAGAAGCTATAGATGAAGTTTTCTGAGTCTAGTCCCAGTAAGGAAGCTGGTTTGCTGTCCTGGCCAAACCAGGCTGTAATGCTGACTGCAAAAAGAATTGTAGCTGGTTTGGGGTTTTTTTTAATAATTTGTTTGAATATTACTATATGGAGCAGGATGAGAGCTCAGGAGGAGTGACTGATTGATTGTTATACAAATATGGAAATTCTTACAGCAAATCCAACCACAATTCTGTCTGTTTGCCAGTGTCTCATTTCTTAGGGTATTATAGAAGGCATGACTATAAAACTAATTTTTGTGGAATATGGAGATAAGCTTCTACCAACCCTCACCCTGTAGATGGTGGTTTACGCCGGGAGATTTTCAGGCTCGTATTCCATCCAGACATCAGGATGTGTTGTTTATTCAATAATCTCTGGGTGAGGATGCTCCCATATCTGGAGATATCTGCCTATTTTTTAAAAAAAATTCTGCTGTTTAAATATTCAAATTGATCCGTCACATCCCTGCTTGGCTTGCATTGACGCATCTGACTTTTCAGGATGTTTTCCAAATGACGTACTGGTGGTTTTTGTAACAGTAATACTGTGACCCAGAAGCTCCAGAGATAGGGGCAGAATCTGAAAATCGTGCCTAAAAAATCCCCAAGTAGAGTGTTAGAGAGCAAAATTTCCTGAAAAGCTGCACCACAGTAGTTACAGCTCCTCATCAGATATATTATTGCCTTTGACTCAATGATTCTCCCCACATGTGCCAACTGCTCAGTTAAAATATGTTCTCAACTGCATTACTTCATCTTTGCTTTGTTGGTTTGTTTTTTTTTTGGTGACACAAGTGCTCTGAATGTTTGATGTGTTTTTCCTTACGCCCACTAATACTCAAAGACTGCCAGTGAGCCTTTCTAGTCTCACCAGCCCCTGGAAGCATCACGTTACCTTAACAGAGGGCATCAGGGTGGTTGGGAGACCTTGCATGTGCCTACAAGGTGGGTATTGAGACTAGCACGTAGTTCCTATCTGAAAACAATGAAGAGGCTCCCAGCTGAAATTTAACCAGTTGAGAGGCTTCGCTGTCTCTCTCTGAAGTGGATTCACTTTCCCAAGTAACATTTATTTTTCATCACTTTTAATTAAGGTGGCAAAAAGACTGGAAAGGTGCATTATAGCAAATGTTAACTGATCTATTCTGAATGGCAGATCTTTCCTGGCGGGAAGCGGGGGGTGGGGCACAGGGAAAGGACTAGCTGCTGGTTTCTTTTTTTGTCATTTTTTCCTCAGCTCAGCAGATAGATGAGGCGAGGACATGCCACAGGGATGAGATTTGCCAGATTGCCTGTAACGCTGTCATTTTGGGGCAAGTTCTTTCTCTGGGTGTGAAGTGAAACACGAGTATCTGATGACAGATGAAAATGCAGGTTAGGGAAAACCATAAAGCTGAGAGAGTGAATCTTTTCCCTCTCTGGAGAGATCAGCGAGCGCACAGCCTGCGTGCTAGGTAGCGTTTTCTGAAATCAAATCACCCGTGTTACTCGCCTCACTTTCCTTCATCATTGGCCTGCTCCAACTCGGTGGAAAAAATGCAAGTCCATCTGCTGACACAGTCCAGTTGGCCGGCGCTGCCCGAGCCGCCGATTGGGCCGGCAGCTGCAGGCGGGGAGGAACCTGCAGCGTTCAGTCTCAAGCCATATGCGGGCAGTGGTGAGGATTAGCTCTGCTCCTGGCCAGAAAGGTCCCAACGCAGTTCCCAGGCTGAACTCGCCATATGTGTTTCCCATGATTGTCCTGAGGGTAACATGAAATGGAGAGTTCAGATTCAAGTGGAAGTTGGTTTGTGTTTCTTCATCCTATTTAATGTAATGCAGATGCAGAGGAGAGCGTGAGGGCATCTGTGACGGGGGCAGATGCGACAGGCTGTAGAAAAGCCCCGTAGGTTTTACTAATTCCTTCTCCTTCCCCTGAATTTTCTGCTGTTTCCTGATGGGAGTTGCATGTGTGAAGAAACACCCTTGGACCACCTGTTAGGCGCCTTTCTGTTTTCAGTCACAGTCTTTGCCATCTCTTAAAGATGGGGCTTTTTTATTTGGAGAAAAGCCAGAAACTCAAACAGTAGTTTTGTCCTTTGGAGAGATGGGGCGAGCACTCTGACATGGCACATAAAGAAAGAAAGAAGGCAAGAAAGTAAAATAGAAAACATGGATGGAGACCCTTCTGGGCTCAACTTTGTGTGAAGTTATTGCAGAATTACAATTTTTATTTTTATTTTTTTTCCAGAGATAAGAGGTGATTTGCATTCACAGGCTAATTTAGTTTGTGGTTTGCCTTAGTGCAAAGTAATTTTTGGTAATGGCATCTTCCATAGAAGGATCACATCACTTTGAGAGTGCTGCTGCAAAAGATTTCCAGACTAATGCTGTTAATTGCAAAAAGAAAGTTTAACAAGCTCTTGCTGTGTCCGAGGAGGTTAGTAGAGTGGCCAGTTAGACAGCTGTAAGGAGAGTGCTCTGATAGGCTAAAGAGGCTAATGTACCCCAGGCAAAAATAGGAATATTTGGCTTATTTTGATCTTTGGATATGAGAGAACAGCTCGTTTATTTCTTAATTGACGCATACACTGTGGTATGTTAGAAGCTGGGACAGGAAAATAGCATTTTTGTGTCTATGTTAATTTTTGAGTAATGTGACATATGGAAAAGATCAATAATTTTGACATCCAGATGTAAAGGATAAAATATTTTGGTCTAGAAAGGTGCAAAACTTGGTCTTGAAAAGCTTTGGTTTAATGAGGATGGATCATCAGCCAGGGGAGACCTGCTGAGATAACTCATCAAACAGCGCACGAAGGATGTGCGGGTTTTGCGTTGCCTCTCGCCCCTTGCTTTAGAGTCCAAGCAGAGCCCGTGGTGCAGGTCAGCACTGATAGGCATTTGGGACAGTGGATTAGCACTGGACGATGAATTTCTTTTCCATTGACCATTTCTGAGAAGGCGCATAGCTGACTTCAGCAATATCATTAGCCCAAATAACAACAGTGTCCTTCCTCAAAACCTCAGTTGTCCTTGGGAGACAACAGGTCTGAACATGGACAAATTGCTCAGGGGTTAAAACACAATATATTTGAGTGCATGTTTTAAAAAATTGTTAAAACTTTAGCTGTGAAATGCTTGTTCCCTTCCAGGGCTAGAGCTCACTCTGTAAAAGCCAGTCCCTCTTGGTCTTCATTAGCATGCCGCATTTTTTTCCACAGTTTGCCTAATTAGACTGTGACCCTCTGCCTAGTAGGATCCTGTGGCATTACACTGTGCAGAAACAGGATTTTGGTGCCGATACGTGAAGAAACCGAGAACATATGGCATAAACATCAACCGATATTGTTTGCCATCCACACTTGCTGCGTGTAATGCAACAAGACCGGCTCCCGGTGGCCACGTGATCCGCCTTCCAGTCCTCCATTTGGGGTGGGGTGGGTTGATTTTTTTTTTTTTTTTTTTTTTCCTTTCCATTCGTAAAGTTGTGAGTTTCTGGAAGGAAGCTTGTAAATAGTCGGGGCGCAAAGAGCAGGTAGAATGTCAGCGGGATGTTACGGGGAGGCATGTGCGCAACGCTGACATCGGCTCCTGGCCGCGCTTCCTCCGCACCAGCCCGCTGCTCCCGCCAGCCCTATATGTTGGAAGAAGGTAAGATCACGTCGTGCCACCCGTGTCCTCCCACCGCCGTGCCGAAATGCCTGTCTCCCCCATCTCCAGCAAGGAGGGACGCTAATCTGTCAAGCGGAGTATCTTAGCGATCTTTAAAATTTAATTTGGAAGTACAACTCTTTCCGTAGCAGAAGGAGAAGGCAGGCGTGTGCAGCTCTGGCGGTAACAGCTCACTGGGATTTCAAATTAACGATACGATCTGGTTTGTGCAGTAGCTTCTTATAGTGCTTAGCTTTTTGTAATACCAGGGCTTTTATACTTTAAAAGGCATTCCACACCAAATTGTGTCTTATTGATTTGCCATGGTTAACCACCCTGTAATAAGCCTCATAGTCTGTGTGAATAGACACAAAGCAGAATTATATTAATATAATTTATAACCAGTAGGCAAATAATTATTTGTAAAATGTGAAAGAAGTCAAAATAACAAAATATTTCAAAGATGATTGAATTTGGAAATGCTTTCATTAGACTATGAATAATGTTTCTTGGAATAAAAATAAGGAAAGAATCAAAGCAACATTATTAACGGGGGGTTTTTGTCCTTTTTTTTTTAATACTTTAATACTTCATACTTCAAGACAGCTTTTTATTTTCAGAAGTAAATCCTGGGAAATAAATAAGATAATTTTAAAGAAAATATTTTTAGAAACCCAAAAAACCAGTAGCGGTCAGAACTTTCTTAGACATCTGTTCACACAGAAAACTGAATTTGAGTCCCAGAGTGTTTTGCAATTAAAATATACATCGGTAACACAAGGTTACCTGCATCTACTATGCAGGTCAGTGGAATGAATTAAAACCTATTTTTCCTTAGTAATATAAGCTACTTAGACATATAGACTACAGCTAGTGAGCAGAGCATGTGCATTATAGTAAAAATGGACAAAACCAGCAAGCAGAAATTAAGAGGGAATAACGCAGTGCTTAACCAAAAGTGGTGGTTGGCCGTCTGCATTGACGGTTTTGTCAGCAGGACTGGGCAAATGCCCAGCTGAGTGGCGGGGATGGGTTAATATCTTCACACTTTTTCCTTCCTCACAGCTGCCACATGCACTGCTCTGAAACCTGATATTTTTCATCAAAAACTGATTCTTATTTTCCGTCTTAGTATACTAATCAATTTTACCATGCAGAGCTTGGAGCATATTAACTGTCACTTACTCCTAATTAATACTGAAGGCAGACAAAAAAGGAGAATAAAATAATTGACGTTATTTAATATAAAATGCCTCTCCCAATTTTGTTTCCTTTGTGGAAAACTCTTTTGGTCTCTGTTCAAGATTTAAGCACTGGCCTGTTTTATGTTTTGTTTCACAAGGTTGAATGAATGGCAGTTTATTAGTCAAGACAATAAATTAAACTTCTCAAAGCCAAAGAGTTCCAGCACTTCTGGCAGAGGCTGTTTTCTGCCAGAAGGAACACGCTCAGGTCTGATTCATACCAACTGTTGCCCTTTACCGTAAGAAAAATAAATATAGCCTCCTATGCATCTTTCAAGATTCACATTAAAATTTCTTTAGCATAGCAATTGAGATGCATTAAAGAAAAAGTGAGCAACATTCATTGCAAAATAGATAATGAAAGCTTCTAGGCCAAAATATACCGTGTATTACTTCCGTGTAACAGTTCTAATATTACGGCCTAGTGTTAAAGGCTGTTTTCAAAGAGATCATGAAAAGAGAGCAATCCTCTTTGATGTTTTCTGTTTAAATTAAATATAAGCGAGAAGGGATACAGGAGCATTGCTCTGCTACACTGAAATCAGGAAAGGCTTTGCAGCACGCTTCCGTAGCAGCTGAATTAGATCTGGGCTGCATAAGATTAATGTATAATTTGTGTATACCAGTAATGTGTGCGGGTATGTAAACAATAGGAATTTATAACATTTATGTGCTTCTAAAATATACATAAAAGGAAAAGTGAAAAATAGGCCTAAGTGTATAGTTGTGCAATATGGGTATCTTAGGAAATCTGCAGAGGTTCTGGTTTTCTAATCAGAAAACTGATTAAAAACTAAGTTAAGTTTTCACTTCTTTTCTTTTTTAATTATTACTTTAAATTTCCTATTTTTGAATATTAGCAGTAAGGAGAAAGTAAATTATATTGGCCATCGTAGATAAGGGCTATTCCAATGTTTCTCCTCGTGCACTCTTGTGCTACGGGGGTTGGTAACACATAGCATTTAAACAGCTTTTAGAGGAGGTGGTGATACCACATTAATTACTAAATGATTGTGATGCTTCTGGGTGACTTTTTGTCTCAAGCTGCCACTTTTCAGCTGACCCAGGGTCCAAATGGAATAGCTCAGGTTTGCATGCGATTGCTGCAGCCTATGTATGCCTTTACCATTATGAATGTTGACTAGTGTTCTCCTAGAGACTTAATTTACTAATATAGTTTTTCATTAAACTTTTCAAATATTTCATTTGGACTAATATTTAAAAATAAAAGGATAAAAAGGTGTGTTTAATATTTTTTGGGTTTTTTTGCCGCAAATGGCAATCCTTTCTTTGAGCACAAATGAAGCTACTTAGAAATAAAAATCCTTCATAGTACTTTACCCTTTCCACAGTTTTATGTCATTTTCCTGTCTACAAACTGAAGATACTACCTTTGTAAAAGGGTTTTTGTGTTGTCTTATATTAGTATGGAATATAAATGTTTTATTCTAATGAGGAATTATCTGCCCTGCCACATTGCGCTTCCTACTTCCAACGCGCAAATGAAAACGGCTGTGCCTCCAGGCAGTGCGATATATTGATACACTCAAACTTATTATTTCTGTGGTGGTGAACAATACCATGCAGAAAACACATTAGCAGAAGATGTGGTGAGATATTGCTGTAATATCTTTTCTATTAAGTACTACATGCTGAGGATTATTTTGCAGTTGGGCATTTGTCTGTGTGCTCACGTAAAAAGCCTTTGACGGGTTTTTGTTTTTTTTTTTTTTTTTTTTTTTTTAAAAAAAAGGCTGTTTTTTTTCCTGAAGTTACAATAAGCTTTTCAGATCATTTCTCCCCAGATTTATTTTATTTTTGAGGGGAGGCTGGGAGCAGCACTGTGAGCGTTGTTCCATGTGACAGAGCAGCAGACGTGGTCCCCGAAGCAGGGGTGCGTTTGCTGGAGCCGCTTGTCCCATTCCCGAAGGGATTGCCTAGTTCTGCCAACGCTAATACCTGTCCCAGCCTCTTCGCTCACCCTATGGATTTGCATTACTGTCTATACCACCTTTTCTCTTGCTTTTCCCCTCCCAAAAGGCCTCCTGCGCCCCTCAGCCTCTGGACAAGCCCCTAGGGTTGTGCCCTTTACCGCCTGGGGCTGGGAGCACGGCTGTACAATGCGCGGGGTCTGTGGCTGACGGGGTGACGAGGTGATTGGGGACACCCAACACGCCTTCTTACAGGGGTCCTGCTGGGATGCTGTTGGCAGGGATCATCTGGCCTGGGGGCTTTGCACGGTAAAGGGTATTTGAAGCCTAGATGATAAGAGCTGTTGCAGGAAGGCTGCTGGGGAGGCAGGCGTGGGCAGCATGGCACCGCCAGACAGTCACGGTGTCCCTGAAAGCTCCGTAAGACTGTGTCATGATTTCTGTGCTAATTTAGATCTTAGCAACATGTTACGGAGGGCGCTGATCCTGTGCTAGAGCTATATCTGACAGTTTTTGTCATACAGTTAAAATACAATTTTAAAATTACATTTCTTTAACTTCAGGAAATAAAGAATTACGTTTCCTTGGGAAGCAGTTGCAGATAGATGGTTGCAGTATAGCTAAAGGAATTTGTATGGCTGCCTACTGAAATTTAAAATATAGACCAGTGTTCCCGTGTGCACACTGATCCTCAGAGACATCCTTGACATACTGTGGCACATCATCAAAACCAAACATGTGAACATCATGGAACAAAACGATAACTTTCCCAACTTCTGAAAACCATTACCTATAACCTGGGTTTTAGGTGGTACATTCGCTAGACTGTGTCCCTTACTTGAAAGGAGTTGAACTTCGACAAATTAAATATTTACAGGGAGATATGTTGCATGAGGGAAAGCAGAAATAAGCCTACAGTACAATCTGAAGTTCCACAATATAAGAAACATATTTCCAGGGTAAGGTGTACACTGAGTAACGGGTGGAGGAAGCGTGAAGGCCAGTGCAGATTTTGACGGTACCTGGTTTTGTTCTCGCGCTGTAAGTGCAGATTGTTGTCTATGGCACTGAATTCAGCATTTGACAGCAGCTAAATCAAATAGAAGGAAATATTGCTGTAAAGAAACCAGAACATACTGTTGATTTCAAACAACTATCCAAAACAACTCTCCCAGAACTATAGAGCAAGAGCTGTTAATAAGAAATTAGTCTCACCAGCGATGATCCAGCCTTTTATTCTTGCAACTGCAAATAGGACAGCTGATTTTTTTATTTT
>NW_010340706.1:23386-30182 GCF_000700745.2 Antrostomus carolinensis | reverse complement strand
GTGTGATCTCTTCAGCATGCAAAGCAGAGCTATGAGGTGGATAAGGTGTCCTTGAATTACTGGTGTTTGGAGAGAAAATGGAAAGGTGCATCACGGTTCCCTTCATGGGAACAGTCTTCAGCCTGTTTGACATTTTCATTGATGACTTGGGTGAACAAATCATCCATTAAATCTGCAGCTAGTGCCAAGAGGAGAGGATTTACAAGTGCTCTGGAGGCAGCACAGGAATCCAGAGTAATCCTGACAATCCGGATCTGACATAACCTAGATGCAGTATTGATGAGGACAATATGAAATGGTGATATGAGAAATCCATTGGACAGTCAAAAGGAGAAAGGACACAGCTAGCCTTTCCTGTGGGGGAAGTCAGACCAGGTGAGCTCCAGAGATCTCTCCCAACCAACGCCTGTGGACAACAGGTCTTCAGGAAAGGGGCTGGGTGCTACAGGTGACCGTGGGGCTGTGCTGTTGTGAAGAAAAGCAATCATTCTGGGCATTATGAACAGCAAAATGTGCAGAGAAAGGAGCTGGGATGGTTGTGGAGAAGATTTGATAGCAGCTGCAGGAGGTAAAAGAAACGCTTCTCGGTGTGCACAGGAAGGCTGGTTTGTGCTGTCAGCAGAGAGCCACCAGCAGCTGTAAGAGGAGCTTTGTAAGACTAAGGGGAATTGAGCAATTAATTGTCCCTGAAGGTTGTGAAATCTCCACCAAAGAATATTCCTAAGAGCAAATTAAATATGTCAAGAATGGTTGAGTTCAGCTTGATCCCATCTCAGGAGCTGGTCTAGCTGTCCTCCTAAGATCACTTCCAATTTTATTTCTGTGATTACAACCATTATCCATGATACAGCTGCTGTGTTTGCTCCTTTATCTCGTCCCTTTCCCAGTGGAAATTGCCTGACTTCTCTGCATATAAACAAAGGCAAAGAATATTTTGGCTGAAAGTTTCAAATGAACAAAAAGGACTCTTGGTAGGAGGCAGGCACTGAACTCCTATCATCAGCTTTATAAACCTCAAGTTTAGCAGCTCTGTGATAACATTTTACATTTCATCTTCCAGCTAACTGTTAAGTTGGATGATTGTCCAGATAATAGAGTTTACTGTTGCCAAACATGCAAAACTCACTTGGCAAAACACATGTATACATTGGCTGATGTTTTATTTTACTCCCTCAATTGTATAATGGAGGGCTTTAAAAATCGTTATTGTGGATAAGAACAGTTTTACTTGCAGCTTATAAACATATTAAAGTAGCTTAAGGTTTTTAGTGCTCCCCATCATTAGCTGAGCTTATATGAAACACGATCTTTTTTTTTTTATCATTTCTAACCAGAACTCAGCAAAAAAAAAGTTTGACGGCAGATAATTTCAGACCTTAAGTTATAAAGGTGGAGGATTGTTCTCCTTTCAGCAGACTCCAAGCTTTTCTGACTGAGAAAGTAATTTTACTAAAACCCAAAGAAAATACTTCTTGTGGAGCTGACGAGAAAACAGTCATTTAGTATTGGCCAGATGCAGTCTAGAGTATAGGAAAAAGTTCCTGTGTCTATTTTTTAACCAGTGCTCCAGTCTATATTAACTGAAGTGCTGTGTTTATTCAAGAAGCAAAAATGAACATAAACCCCGTGTTCTTAGTGGGATCAGCAAAACAGCATAACATAAAATATCACTATAATAATTATTTATTACGATAAATAATATATGTTGTTGAGATTGCTGGACTTCGTCTTTACTTCTGCTGGTGTTTGAAATACGGCTTTGCAGTTCCCTTGAATTCAAGAGGCCAAATTCTGTCCTCACATACAAACATGTAATTTCACTGAAGTACTGTCAAATGGTGCATTTTTATTTGAAGACCAGGTTTACCCCTAATATCTTATCAACTTCATCTGCATAACAATTAATTTGTTTATTTTTAATTTTTTCATTTGCTCTTTTAGTACAGCGGCAATTGTTTTGAATGAGTTTAGAGAAGGCAGCCCCATGTGTTTTGAATAAATGATACATTACAGGAAAAGGATGTTCACACTTCTGCATAACAGAATATAATTGATTTTGTGCTTGGATAATTAGCAAATGGCTCTCTTTGATGTGTTCAAGATTCCTGAATTAAAAATTTAAAGTTTGCTAACTGTTAAATAAATTGGTTCAGAAAAAGCTTTTGTGGATAAAAAACCAGCATGTCATTGCAAATATGATCTACATCGAATACTGTGCTAATGCAGAGTGGCCATACATCTAGGATACTCGGCTATCTTATTGTCCTTGGCCATTGTAATTCTGAAATCAACACCATAATGCAGACAGCTTGGAAAAAAATGCACATTTTGGAATAAAAAATATTGAAAACTTACCTTTCAAAGATTTTGACAGGTAAGTGTAATTATATGTAAAGGCAAATGTGTCATGGGTGAGGGAATGCAAAAATCTTAGAAGACTTGCAAGATTAATGGAAGATGCAAGAAAACAAATTCTGCACCACTATGATTTAGTCTTTTTTTTTAAGTATTCAAATTCACACTCTATGCAGCATTTAAAATATTTGTGAGTGCAAATACTTCCTAAATAAACAGTTGTAGTGAAGATAATATCTTTATTAGTTCAGAATTGTTTATTTTATTAATTTTGAAAGGTGCTGGGCACCACTTTAAAATCCTTAATTTTGTCATTTGTAAATTAAGCTCTGGCTTGTCAGTCTGTCCTAATAGATATGTTTTGTCCTCAGCCTTTTCATCACTCTTGTAGTCCGGATTACTGGAATAGTCCAGCCATTTAGATACTTTACCTCTGACGCTGTGTGTTGCTTGCTGATCTTGGATGCTAAAAACATAATAAGGATTACAGGGGGAGCAGATGGGCTAAATTGATTTGTAGCAATACAGCCTCACCAGTGTTTGCAATCTCATTCTGAGTATTGCAAGAGTTGAGGCACTTTTTCACACCTGTCTCTCAGAGCTGTGCAAAAACTGTCCTGGTTTATGGCTTTCTTTGTGGAAAGTGTACGGCAGTGCTCCTGCCTGTCCTTCCTGTGGCAAGGAAAGACCATTTGTGGCTTTCCTAGTTGTGCAAAGAGGCTGCTGGTGTAGCCCAGCTGTACAACTCATGTTCAATGAATAAATGAAAAGGACTAATTCTGTTTACTTTTTACATTGCTGACCTTATAATTGGGAATGTTTTGGGCAGGATAGAGCTAACGTTGGCTGACACAGGCTAATTCCCTGGGTGCTCAATGGAGAAAGAGAGCTTCTTTCAGCTGCTTTGGATCATCTTGTGGCAGAGACCCCCCACAAGCAGGCGGGGGCTGCGTTTTGGTAACCTGAGGCCCCTTGGGTGGGAGTTGTGTGTGTGTACGAGTGGTGAACAGCCCCCACAAAATGCCTTCGCTCAGTGCTATCTTCACTTTGTGTTTGCAGTTTCCAGTAGTTTAGTAAATCTTTAGCCGGATTATTTACAAAATTATGTTATCAAGTACATAAATATTATGATTGTAGAGCAGAAAGAGGGAAAGACATTTTCAAAAGCTGTGCACGCCGGTCTCGTGTCTCATGTCCTGTGTTTCATAACAGAACAGAAATCCTTAAATTTGAGTGTCACTCTCAAAGATGCTTTATACACAGCTTTTCTCTCAACCTCCCACCTGCGTATCTGCTTTTCCCACTGACCCCTGAACATGTCCTTCCTTCTTTGTCTTGATTAGATGATAAAATATTCTGTTTCTGCTGAGGGAGGATAAAGCATGCAACCCGAAACACCCTGAAATCTGGAAATTCATAACAGACAGCTGGATTTTGAAGCTGTGGCCATTCCCAGATCTATTAGTGCATGGGAGCGACCCTCCTCACTAATTCAGTCCCTCTGTTAGTGGCTTGGAGGCTGCAGCTTCTCCTTAGGTCATTCCTTTTTCTGCAGGTAAGGCAGCTCCCTGCAGCTCCTCACTGCTGGCTGGCAGTCTGGGGTTGAGGGTGGCAGGCACAGGAGTGCTGCCCTGCTCCGCAGCAGGGCCTGAAGCTGCTGACTGAGCTGGCTGGAGGCAGCCCACCACACAGCCATGCAGGACACCCTGCCCTTGCCTTCCCCATGCCCAGCTGCAGAGCCCAGAAGTGATTGCAGAGCTGGGGGCAGCAAGTGCCCCAGGAACATCCAGCTTTGTCTCTCTCTTTCTTAGAGACATACAGCAGTGCTCAAAAGTTGGTCCAAATATGAGGAGGATGAAGGAGCTTCAGGGCTTGTGGCAGTGTCAGGTGAGATGGTTTCACTGGAGAGAGGGAGCCTGTGCCCACATCCAGCTGGTAGCCACTGGAGTTGGGAGACGGCTGCAGCTGTTGGGATGTGCACGCTGCCGCACAGGCTTGCAGCAGGGTGGAATTAGATTGCTGGGAACAGGAGTCATCTGCAGCTCCTGAGCCTGAAAACATCACATGCTGACTTCTGACTTCTGGCTTTTCCTTTTGTTTTAAGAAAGACCACCAGGCAGTTCTTATTTCCATGCTCTATAAAACTTTTAAAAAGAGTTTTACAGCTTACTTAGCGTACAAAAGGTATCACCAGCTATAAAACTAAACAATTGTCAGGACTTTGGCAAGTCCCACACAGCACTTGATAAGCCAGGATGCTCCAAATGCTGGTGGCACAATACAGCCTGGGCACAGGGTTGTGCCACATCTACTGGCAGTGACAATAGTGTGCGTGCCAGTGTGGGATCCTCCGACACTGAGCCCCTCACACCCCATGGGGCTTCTCGGTAGCTGTTGTGGGTCCTCAGGATTTCACAGGCTGGGGTTTCTGAGAGCCTCTGTGTTGTTTTGACTGTACTTGCGCCCTGACTCTCATCTATAATCAAATTTACAGCAAACTGTGCTGTAAGTGCAAGTCAGAGAGTAAGCGATGGAAACCACACAGGAAAACAAAAGGCACCTCATCTCTGAAGCGCGCTGGTGGCAGCTTGTGCTGGCAGAGAGTCTCCTCATTACATAACGATGCGCTTATCCAAGCGGCGTTTTGTATTTTGGGAGACAGATGTGCCTTGCAGTTGCTAGTGGAAGTTAAACGTTAAATATGAAACCCATTCATTTTCTCTTAGTCATACTTTGGATTTAAGCAGATGTTTTCCTAATTTGTGGTTTTCAAATGTAGCATGCTGACAAGACATTTATCATTAACTACAACTTCATCCATGCAGTTTAGCAAATTGGCCAATTATTAACAGTGAGGGTTGCGTGGCGGTTGATGCATAGCTCCTGCTGCTTTGAAAGGCCTAAATTGAAACTCAATACATTTTTACAATATAAATTAATTGAGCTTTGGACCACGTCCCTGTGATTCCAGTGCTCTCTGCTCTCATTTTCAGAATGAACAGCCATTTGTAATGTGCTGAGTAGCTGTGCTGTCCATGAGCAGAGGCTCCTGGTGGTGGAAAAAGTGATGGCTAATGTTTTTCTGGTGGGGGCATGAAAATGGCTGATGGAAACTAAGAGTAGGCAGCATGACATACAGAAGGAGTGTGGCTGCTGGACAGTGTACATACACACAGACCAGGCTGGCTCTGCCGCAGATGATACAGGAGGCATCCTGGAAGAGTGCAGTAAAAGCAGGGTGGGTGCAGCTGCCTGCTAGCTAGTGCTGCCTAATACTTTCCATTATAACATTTCTTTTGCTCTTAACTTTGCTAAACTTTACCCATTTTGATTTATTTTTTCCTGGTTTATATTTGCAGGGTTTGATGGGGCAGGGGGAGGGCGGGTTGGTGGTGGTGCTGTGAACTGGTGAGATATCCCAAAGGTCCTTCCCAAAGCCAGGAACCACCATATGCCTGAAAATATCATCTCCTATTTTCCCAGTTCTGGAATTCAAGCAGGCAATTTAGTCCTCATTTATTTGTCCCATGTATGAGACTTGAAGGAGAACACTAAATGCACCTCAATTTCTAGAAAGTATAAAAACCTTGATTTTTACCAGCTGGCACTGCAGAAATTTTGCCTGACATTCCAGCTGAACTGGGAAAACCCTTCAGGACAATTTGTTCGTAGTTGCTCCAGCTTCTGGCAAATAATTCCCTTTTTTTCCTTCTCTATATTTGCAACTGCACAACAGGGAAACGATATGCTTTGTTACAGAACAGGCTGCCATGCAGATTAATTAAATGAGAACTGTAAACAATTAAAATAAATACATGTGGTGTAGTTTATCTTGCTTTATGTAGCCAGATGTGTTGGGTGCAAAGTACCTACAGGGCTGGCTTCACTATCCCATTTGATGTCCTTTTCTTCATATCCCCCTGCTCTGTGGGAAAAGGGAGTAAAGGCAGCATCACAAAATCAGTCAGGAACAGTGATGGCTCAGCAGGGAGGCAGGAGGTTGCACAAAATGCAGAAAAGAGGAAAAGAACATAGATTTGGGGCTTGTGTTGCCGTTGTTCCTGGTCTGCTTTAGAGGTGTGAGTCCTAAGGGTTCTTCAAATGAGCTGAAGGCCTGATCCACAGGGATGCAGTGGGGGTTTTAAAGAGATCTTTGGTGTAGTTGTCTCCTTAGCAACTTTTTGATTGAAAGGGATGTGGCAGCAGATGTTGAAGGGAAGATGACAGGTTGTGACTACATTGTCAATCACCACATTGCTTTCCCTGGGTTTAGGTAAGCTAAATCTCCAGAAGCAGCTGTGTGTCCCATGCCAAGCTTTAGTGAGAGGTGAGCACAGGTAGACGTTGGGTGAATTTGGCTAACCCAGATCCTGGTCCTTTGCAGCGCTGCCAAGCTCCTGGAGAAGAGTCCGTTCTCCGTGGGTGCCCCGAGCCCCCTGCT
>NW_010340706.1:22993-23297 GCF_000700745.2 Antrostomus carolinensis | reverse complement strand
CCCCCCGCCCCAAACCCCCCGCCGGCCCCCCCCGTCCTCAACCAGGTGCTCTCCAAAGTGGCCATGTCCCAGCCGCTCTTCAACCAGCTGAGGCACCCCACCATGATGAACGCTCCGCAGGGCCACGCCGCGGGGCCGCCGCAGGGGCCCGGCATCAGCGGGACGAGGTTCCCCTCCGGTGGCATTGCCTTTCCTGCCCAGAGCCCGGCCTTAGCCGCGCAGGGTGGTGGCCTGGGGCCCGTCCAGGCCAACACCCCCAACGCCATCGTCATGAGTCCCTTCGGAGGGGTCATGGCTCCCCCCC
>NW_010340706.1:2260-22387 GCF_000700745.2 Antrostomus carolinensis | reverse complement strand
GGCGTGCCAGACCTGCCTGCCCGCTCCCTGCCGCCACACCAGCTGGGTGACCTCCGTGGCGTGGCCCCCCTCCACTTCCCCCACGTCTGCGCCCTGTGTGACAAGAAGATCTTCGATCTGAAGGTGAGTGGTTTTAAGTTGCCCCTAGGCATGGTTCAGACCCTTGACCACGCTGTCTGGTGATTGATCTGGCTGCCGGCTCCCGCCCCCCCTTGCTGCCAGCAATCGACACAGAGATGGAAACAAAGAGGAGTGGAAACAAAGGGCTATAGTTTCGCTTAGGGTGTTGGACATCTGTTTCATGGCAATTACTGGGGTTTCAAGATCTGGTTTTGTTCCACATCTTGCTGTGAAAGGCGGTGAGATTACGGCATTGGCGTGAGAAACCCGAGGTCCAGGCTGGGGTTGCAACTCATCTCCTGGGCCCAAAGCACGAGGAGGAGGAGCTTGAAGCCAATCCCCTGCTTCTCAAGCTGGTATTGAAACCACAGACATGCGGTTTCATTTGCCTCTCCCTTTCTCTTTGCGTTTCTGATCCCAAAGATTTCCCCCTAACAGCCTTGTGGAAGTAGCTTGCTTAAACAAAACAATGCACTTTGATAAAATGATTTTAATAATTCCTCTGTTGGGATCTCTTCCTCCTTTTAGTAGCTCTAAGGAAAATGTAGGACTCAGGGTCCCCAGTGACTTTGGCCTGGAAGCAAGAAGCTGCTCAGCGTGTATAGTGCAGACCACAGTCCCACTTCTCTACTGATACTGCCAAGGGAACTCCAAATTCAACCTCACCCTCGAGAAGAAGCTTCCCTGTTGCTCAGACAGCCTGTGTGCTAGGTCATGTTATATAGGTCAGGTCTGGAGAAGCCTCTGAGCCCCACAGCCATACATGGGCGCTGGCTGGCGTTGTTCTGGCCTCCTGGTGAGCCCTGCTCAACAAGTCCTCATGGCCTATTCCATCACATCGCAGGACCGGCACCTAACCGCAGAGGCATCTGTTTTCACATTGATGGTAGCCTGACAAAAACATTACAACAGCATGTATATAGGAAGGAAGACAGCCAGTAAATGAAATAGTACCTGATACTTACACACCCCGCGGTTTTGAGATATCTGAATAGATTTACTCTTTCATGTTTCCCTTTTACTCTTTGAGCAGCTGCTTGCAAAAGAGTTTGCTGTGGTTACTGCAGCTACAGGACTGCTCTGAAGCAGCCCCCACCTAGGGCGTGCTGAGCATTCCTCTGTTTCATCAAACATTTTAAAAGGGCAGGGAAAATGTCATTTTGCTGAGTCTCAGTTGATCTGTTTGATGTTTAATACACTGCCTCATTTGGATCATAGAAGTGCAAATATCTAAATGTACTTTGACAAACATTTTGCGAAAGCAGTGTCCTGGCTGCCCTGTATGCTGAGCACCTTCCTTACAGACATTGCGGGAGCTGAGGGGGCTCAACGCCTTGCAGGATGAGCTCTTCAGCTAGAGTGAAGTAACAGAATTAATAGAAATGTACTGGATTTTAAAAAGTTAATACAGAGAAGCTCTCCTTTTGTAAAGTAGCTGATAATTTAACCTACAAATAACGAATCAGTAAATGCACTGGATGAAGGTGCGCTTGGCTCCAGCATCACAGTTTGATCTTCAGCATCTCAGTATTGTTTTTAGAATAAGGTGAACTGAATGGAGAAGCAATCTCTTGTAAATGTGTCTCAAGATTTTTCCTATGCTCATCATCTCTTTGTTTCAACGTAGGACTGGGATCAGCACATTAAGGGAAGTCTTCACATCCAAAAATGTATGGCTTTTTCAGATAAGTAAGTATTATTTTAGAGACACTCTTCCAACTGAGTTTTTAACAGAGCATCCCTTACATCCAGTGGCTTTACACCAAGAATTTACTGTCTAATAATTATGCTTTAATATTGCTGGCATATTATGCATGCTCCTAAAGATCTTTTCTTTCTTTTCCAGCACTGGTATCCGGTGTGTGTTAAACTCAGCAGATGGAACATTGCATTTATCACCAAATAATGCAGCAGTTTTCAATCCATCTAGTATTGAAGGTGAATGGTTGTATGTGCAATATTTGAAACCGCTTTTTTTTTAGTTGAAAGGGAATTCAGTCTCTGGGGAAAAGTGGACATTTTGAATGAAATGTGATACAAATTTCCAAGGAAGACTTTTTAGAGGTTGTGCACAAAAAGGCTAAGAGCCAATACTGTGCCTTTCAAAGTATGCATTTATTTTTCTTTCAGACAATGACCTCTTTTCACAGTACAATGAAACAGTGTATAATTTGGTGTAGACTACAAAAATAATTTTTGTGTAAATGGGGCATTGCTTACTGAGCACACTAATGCAATTTATGTGAGTCAAGATTTTAATTAAATGTGTGTAATCCATTATTTAGATTATCCACCAAATGTCGGCTCATCTTTTATCACTACGTCAGCAAGATCCTTTGGCCAGCCAGGTCCTACGTTTTCTTCTCCTCCATCAGGGGTAAGAGTGAGTACCTAAGCAAATTGATCTCTGTGCTGAGATTCTTGTATAGAAGCCACTTCTACTTACTGGAATTAAACCCATGAAGGCTTCCTTTTAGATAATAATCTGAATATTCAGTCTGTTATTTCAACTTCCCTGCATCTCTTTTATGCTTTTGATTTTAGACAAATCAGAACTTGATTGCAGTTGTTTTTTTTTTTTAATAGTGCTAAAAATTGTTTACTTGTTAGAGAAATTTGGGGAGGGGAGGCAGATGGTTTTGTGTGTCTCCCATTGACTTTTTTCCCCCATTTTCTGAATCTTTTCAACCCAGGAAGGTCAGCTTCAGCTTGGAATGAAGATTTGGATTAGTTTTTACTTACTCTGAGTATCTATCTCAGCAAGCAGTCTGCAATCTCTCCAGTTATTTATTTGTAGCAATTGTTCTCTGACTCTCCCAAGCTGGGGTCCTTCTCCCAGGTAGCAATAGTGGCAAAGATAGTGGCTGCAGCTTTGCTCAGCGTTACTCACCTCGGGGTCCCAGATCAATTCATTGTACTGGACTAGCTTTTTCTTAGTTTATTTTAGCCTACTACTTGCGTCATCTGCTGCCACTGGTAACCTCTCAGCAAGTTTGCTTTGGTGTACAGCCTTCCATGGTTTAGGTTTGTTAGCCCCCCAGCATTCACCACAGGTCCCCAGTTATATTGCTCTAATGTGCACTTGAATTCCTGGCCCAATAATCAAAAAATGCTAGGGAAAAAAGATAACATTAAAAGTGGTTCTTACACTGACAAAGCAGAAAGATTTTAAAATAATTTTTTTTTTAAAAAAAGCAAGAAAAAAAAGGCAAACAAAGGCAAATCATTTGCATAATGGAAGTACAAAAGTTGTTACAGCTAAAATGAAGCTCAACATGGATCAGAAAGCTACGATTAAAGCTGGAGGCATCAAGGACTCATGTCAGGGCATTCATGGAATAGCAACAGTAATCCAGGGGTTCAAGTTTTCAACTTGTTAGCTTTTGTGCATGTATCCTGATGTGCCCTCAAACACTCTGGAATGGGAGGCTGAGTTGTGTCCCTGTGCCACTCCAGTTCACATTAGGCATTGCTTACAGAAACATCACCCAGATTTGTTTAATGCAACCAATTTTCTGCTGTGTGGTTTTGCTGTGACAGAGGTTATTTGAAGGAGTTTTAGCTTCTGCCTGTCACAGACACTGTGTGCAGGGGAGCAAAGAGCAGCGCTGCTCATGATGGCTGCCTCCAAGGTCAGAGGTGGAGTAGCAGCGGGTGCAGAGGAATGTTCCTTTTCATCATGTCTGTCAACCTCACAACAAATGAAATTACTGCTAATGCCAGTATCAATTCTCCTTAGAGCCTGTCACTATTTATCATCAAAGCTGTCTGCAGAAGACTTGAAGTACTATGAGAGATAAAAGAAACAATATCTTTGATTTTCCTGGACACTGTGAATCCTATTTTTCTTCAGAAGCTCATTGGGTGGAGAGGGAGCTATATTAGAGGTGTTAAAATTGAGTTTGCCAGCTGTCACTCACCCCACAACCCAGGTGCCTTATAATTTATTACACCTTTGCACGGTAGTATTCACTTTCAGCTAAGCTGCTGCCATTTAACTGAGCAGTGGAAGATTATACTTGACCCTGCATGTAATCATAAACAAAGTGTTCAGATTTCTGGAAGAGCTTGCTCTGTGCTGTCCATCTGCAAATAACTCTATCCCTCTTCAAAAGGCCAATGCAGTGCTACAAGTCTTCACTCAGGCATGGAGAGCCATTAGCACTGGAGGGATGGGACTGTCAGTTTCTTATTATCTTTAAAAGAGGTTCATGTGAAGCTCAAGAAAGGGATAAAGAATCCGAAAAAAAAATTAATTTGGGAAAAAAGCTATTAAAAATAAACAAATTGGATCGGTGAAATAATATGGCAAATAGTATGAGGTGCATTTCACTGCTATGCTTGAAATTATTTTTGTAGTAGTTGTCCAGCTGTATTGATAAAGCCTCAGAGACATCGATTGCAAAGAAAGCTAACTTAGCATGTTACTGAAAATTACATTCAACACTTGACACACAACAGCTCCTCTAACTTCCTGACTGTGGATATGGAAGGTGTATATTCCTTTCCTGGCTGTGATTTACAGCTCTATTTAATGAATGGATCCAGTTTAACTTCAATCAGCTGACAAGATTATTGCTTGGTACAGCCCATTGACTTCTGGTATGAGTATGTGACCACTTCTTAATCATGAATTACAGCAGATTTATGGCACAGCATTTTAATTTAAGCCATTGCCAATTGTGCAGGGGGTGGTAACATCTTACAGTCGTTTGATTTAATGTACTGCTGAGCACGTGTCTGAACACGGGCTCTGGAGCCTACGTAGGGAACAGCTAAGTCTTTCTAGTCCCAGAGACTCTTAATATACCAGCTCTAACAGATCCAACAAAACAAACAGGAGGTGCCAGGTGACCTGGGGTGTTCCTACACTGGGGTTGCACTTGCTGTCAGGAAAGTTTCCTTTTCCTCTGCTAGCTGTAGTTGTATTCTTCTGTTGTGCACTACATGCTGCCTTGCCAGATGCACGCAGCCAGCACTTCCTTTTCTATTGAGTTGCTTCATGTTTTTCAGGATCAGGTCTTTGTTATTTTTCTGCAAGAGAAAGTATCTTGCTTCTGGACTTTGGCACTTCTTTGACTTACCTTATGCACCTGGGTAGGCTCTGTAAGATGCAAGCTAAATAGCAGACTACTGTATAATACAGGGTCTTGCTGCAGCAAAAATACACAAAAGGTTAAGTGGCAAAGCCTGGAGAGAAAGTAATGGGATGAAGGTGTAAATAAGATAACATTAGCTCTGTAACTTGTGAACTTGCTGACATGCCAAACATTTGTGATGGCTCTGGTGAACTTGATCCCACAAGATTACGTGATTTGCATCTTCCCTTGAATGGCACAATTTTAACTGAATGTAGAGTTACTTCTTCAGTAAAATCCTAACAGCAGAGATGATAAACAGGGAAGTAGTCTGGGTAGACTTAATCCTAAGGGAGCAATGTTTTGCATGTTATCAGCTGGGGTAAAGTATGCTCTTCTGTGAGTATACCCTGATGCCTCTTTGCACAAGGAGTATAGAGCCTGCTTTCCTTGTCAGGGAGAAGGGCAGTTCTTTGGGAACTGCCCCAGCACTCCAAAACAGACCTCCACCCTTGGGGAAGCGATTACCACACTGGTGGCCATGTGCCTGTGCCAGCCCAATTTGGGAGCTCTGCCTCTCTGCCTGTCCAGTGGTCACTATGTCCGCAGGGGATAAGTCCCTCCTACCATGTGTTGTTGCAATGAGAGAGGAAAGTAGTAAGTTTTCCAACCTGAGGTACAGCTGAGTGTCCTCTGACGAGTTAAGTGGGGTCACTTTTACTGCCGACCCAGTCTGTTCCACCAGGGCAGAAGGAGCCTCTGCTATCCTGAACACCTCCGTGGTCACCTAAGCTGGTGTCTAACATCCATAAATTCAGCAGGGACTGCAGTGAGCATCTATTTCAAATTCCAGGCACCACCAGCCCCACATAAATGGGCATTCTTTGAACACTTGAAAGTACTAATTTTTTGTGCATTGCTTGTAAATTATCTGCTAAGGGCCTTTTAAGGGCTTTAGTAGTGTACAGTGCCCTCATGTGTGGGCAAGGCACAGAGTCCCAGTGGGCAGACAGATGTAGATGGGATAAGGAAGGCTATCTGACTTGGCAGAGGAGCCATAGGGGTTATGGTGGCATACCAGATGGGTACTGGCCCCACAGGGAGCTGATCAGGAGGGGATGAGACCTCCCCGTGACAGGGGCACCCTATGTCTGCAAACACCGAGGGGCCTCCAGACTCTCACTGGTGCTGAGTACAGCACAGTGACCAGTGCCCCTGGCAGCCCAGCCCTCTGCTGTGACATGCCAGGGAGCTGAAGCCCTGGAGTCCATAAGGTTTGAGGTGGCAAGTTAGCTTTTGCAGCAATATTCTTAATCCTGTTTGAATAAGAGCATCCCTTCTAGAAATCCTCTCTGGATTTTGTAATGTCCAGGGGTGGAGAGTCCATTGCAAGCTGCACTGCAGTTAAATATTTCCCTTCCTATTTGTGTTTCTAAACCAGGATATTAAAATACAAGGTTTTAAAGAAGAATATTTGTCCTTAATAACAGGTGTGCAGAACAGAACGCTTCATTTTTTGCAGAAATGTAAGGTCTTATCTAGTGGATGGAATATCTAAGATAAAAACATTGTATTGAGTTGTTTTTTTTCCCCAGTTTCCTCAGAGGAAATCTACACTGGGTCGAGTTGTTCACATCTGCAACCTTCCCGAGGGAAGCTGCACAGAGAATGATGTCATTAACCTGGGCCTCCCATTTGGGAAGGTCACCAACTATATCCTCATGAAATCCACTAATCAGGTACTGTGCATTTGGGGTCACTGGTATTGGTGTCTGTTGGCATAAAGACATATTGATATGAAAACAGAGTCTTTGGGGAAAATATAGGGGTTTTTTGTAATAGAAACTTAAATATATGAAGCCTGCTCTTAAAGTAAAAAAAAAATAAGGTGTTTGCAGAATGAGGTGGTATAAACATGACCACTGCCTTATAGTTCTTGTTAAAAAACCCCAGAAATTTCATTGAAGAAGTGTTGTAAAACTGTACATTTTAAAAATAATTAATAATCAATAATATTAATAATTTTTTTTTAAAGTGAATAAACTTGTCCTTCTCTCAGCCATTAGTTAGGGTTACTTTCAGACTTCTCCTGTTCTGTTTGGGAGATTTTTATTGCTTTCGTACCCAAAGTTGCACTGGGCATTGAAGAGCGACTCGCACTCTAGCCTGGTTCAGCTGTCCTAGACTGTTTGCTGGGCTGTTGTTACAGCAGAGGCAGGTCCCACAGTGGTGTAATTGCAGTCACAGGCTGGTGGCAGAGCCCCCATGATCTGGTGCACATGTGCTAAAGGAGGCTGGGCCTTTACAGGGAGCACTGACACCCCACTTGCTCCCTTTTAATCTGCACCAGATTGTAGTAGAGCTCCTTCTTCAAGGTACCTTCAGTCTACCTTAAGTAGCTTGTCTATAAGTGGTGGTAGGCTGGGAAGACTAGAAAATCTTCTGTCACATACCTGCAGCAGACAGGACAGGTGGATGTAGAATCCATGCCAGAGGGCAAGTTTGAGATTGTTATGTTTCAAAATGAAGTCATTACACAGCTGTGAGTATGTTCCTTGACTGGTTAAACTGCAGTCACATCGAATGCAAATTTTGTGTAAATAAAAGTGCTAGTTAACATCACTCAGGTTTTTTAAACTCTTTTTTTGGCTTTGTTTTGGCTGCTTATGCTCTGATATTCTGCTTTTATCTGGATCCCTTGCAATTCTGCAAGAAACAGCTGACAATCTTGGGAGCAGTGAATGCTGCAGTGTTGCAGTTCTGCATCCTGTCAGCAGCCAACCATGGTGTAGAAGCACCAGTGAGGAAACAGGGGAAAGGTGATGTTTTCATATATTGAGAAAGATTGGATCCCAGTCATTTAGTTTTTAACTGAACTGGCTTCCAAAGTTGCATATCAGCTTTAACAGCTGGGTTGAAACCGTTATTTGCAGTTAAAAGGAGACTGAGCAATGGACTTAGTGTTGCTATTTCAGCTCCAGGGCTGGAAAGCTACCTGGTTCTGTACTGTCAAGACATTTTGCATGAGAAGAATCCAAACAAAAATTATTGTGCTGCCTTTTCTGTCTTATACTTTGTATTTTTAATAATGTAGTAGATTTTTAAAGCTCTCCCCATTTGTGCTAGGCCTTTCTGGAAATGGCTTACAGTGAAGCAGCACAAGCCATGGTGCAGTACTACAAAGAAAAACCTGCTATGATAAATGATGACAAGTTACTTATTAGGATGTCTAAAAGATACAAGGAATTGCAGCTGAAGGTAAGGTAGTCATTCCTGATCAGATTTCCTGAGTTTCCATGGCACGTCCTGGAGAATACGTCTAAAAATCTTTGCTGATTACTGATCTCTAATTAATGCTTTAATATTATGGAAAAAGAAATAAAGAAAGATAAATTAATAAATGTGCGTTAAAGATCTTTTATACTTAGCTGCTTGCTCTTGTTCTAAATTTTAACTCTTGTAAGAGATCCCATTTTCTCTGGTCCTCTCATACCATTGTTTCAAAAATCCCTTCTGAGCTTCCTTCTGGGCAGGCTCCCCACAGTGCTTGGTCTAACCAAGGTCTGAAACACAGCCATGTGTAAGATACAACATATCAGCAAAAACAAGTCAGGCAGTAAGCCTGAAGCAAAGCTTTTCACTACTTGCATGCTTGAGCCATAGTACAATCTCTATACCAAGCAGTGGTGGCAGGGCTAAACATCACACTGATTTCTTTTTCTTTCTTTCTTGTGAATGACCTCAATTAAAAAGGATACTTTTTTTAATTATTATTTTTTACATAGAGTCAGAACAGAGCAATAGTCTTGGGGTTTTCTGTAGAGCGTGTGACATTTCTGGTGTGAACACATGAGTGTTACCCCAAAATCACTGCTCTTGTGAGCATATTTATGGAAGCTTATATACTACCATGTGTAATGCTAAGAGAGTATTTTTTTTTATGGAGACTTGGACTGGAACTGGCAATGCAGAGCTGAGAAGGTTCATATTGTATTATCTAACACAGCACAAAGTTATTTTATAAAATAACTCTGTAGTGTTCCAAGTTAAGAGGTTCAGGGGACTTTCATGAGCCTTGAGGAAAAACAAGTAACTCAGTTTGGTTTGACCTTTGGAAAAGTCTCTTTCTCTCTTGTACATGTATAATAGTGTAAGAAGACTTAAAGGAGTTGCCAAAAGTCCGTAAACCCGGGCAATCTTTCTTAGTGTGGTGAGGTGAAGGATTTCAGATGTAAGGTGGCAGAGACTGTGCATCTTAACGTAGAGGCGGAACAGGAATTACCCAGGAGGGTGTGGGAGTTTGCCTAGATTTCAGGAAGATTTTCAGCCTTTCCAATGGCAGTTTTTCAGGTCATGGAATTATTTTTCTCTGCCTGAGCAGAAGCCCTTTCTCTTTGTTAAAAACAAACAAACAAACAGAAGTGCAACACGGAAGGGAGGATATGCATGAGCTATTTACCACTACAAACTGCTCTGAGTTCCTGCATGATTATGTTGCTCAGCTGTGCATGCTCCAAGTGTTTGACGAATTGCGAGCACTCCAGCCTGGAATAGTGCATCTTTTGTAAATGATCTTGAATCTCAAGTAATCAGCACTTCCTGTATGCATCTTTCTTACACTTAGCTTTTCTGAAGCCCTCATGTCTAAACATAGTCTTTTAGAGCTATACTCCAGAATGAGCTAAACTCTGAGATGAAGAGAAGACAGTTCATTCCTAGAGGGCCAGAGATAGGCTGCTATACATATTTAATTCAGATATTAGAAAAATTATCTAGTTTGTTTCCTCTTAGATCCAATTCCTAGAAAATACTCTGTAGTGGATGTGTATCAGGGAAGGACAAGCTAGTTTTCGAAGCCTGTTACAGCAGCAGAGTGTGAGGAGACAGTGCTGCAATGTAGTGGAGCAAATTTTTCATTTGTATCCTTCTACTGCTTTGATTGTGTCATTGCGATACCAGCTGCAGAAAAGACTGTAACCACAACACTGAAAACAAATATTTCTCAGTAGTAGTGTAATTAAATGATGCATGGATGCTGTTTCTTGAAGGACAAATCACCTGTATTAGCTTGGAGAGTAGTGCAGCATGCTAAACAGTGTCTTTGTCTTATTTAGAAACCAGGTAAGAACGTGGCTGCTATCATCCAGGACATCCACTCACAGAGGGAGAGGGACCTGCTGCGTGAAGTGGACAGGTAAAGTTTCTCCATAGTTTGGAACGGGGACCTGGATAAGTCTGTGAACCTGCAGGTAGAAAAAGCATTATCTGTATGCTTCCCTCTCTTATCTCATTTGCTTTCCTAATTTGGATCTCACTTCAACTCACTGCAAAAAATATAAGTGAGTATAATAGTAGGTATAGGGCCTATATAATGAGATCAGATTGAAACTGTGCATGTTATGAAAATAAATGTACTCTTTCCTATTGATGATGATCACTCAGAAAATAGGCCTGGTACGTGAAGAACACACAAATGAAGGTGTTCCACTCTCCTCCCCCTAGAGTGAAAAGCCTAAAGGCTGGGGGTGCTGTGAAACCTAGTGGGAAGGAGCCGGTCGAGATTAAAATGTCATTGGGTATGTTTCTGATCTGTCTGACTTCTGGGCCTTCCATCAAAAATGGAGAGGAATCTCAGTCCTAAAACACCTCTTTTAAACAGGTGACCTTTGTCACTTTTGTCTCAGAGATGCCCTAGACAAGTAAGTACTAAGGGTACAGACATTAGGGTCATTGTAAAGGGATTAACATATAAGCTTTTAATGCTAAACCCCTATGAGACACTTTTAAGAATTAACAAATATATTCTTGATGGATCTGTGGGGTTTAGTTAAGCTCTGTGGATATGCTGCTGCCTTTTCTCCTGTTCACTGCGTTTGCAGCTGTGCAGTGCCTGTCTGTGAAAGACCTGGGGTCTCAAGTTCACAGCCACCAGGGCAGTCCCCACGTGTTTCCAGTGTACAAGAACTTGGTAGACCACAGTAGATCAGCCAGTTACAGCTGCCTTTTCCCTTCGCAGCAGGTATGGCACGGAGAGGCCCCGCTCTCGCAGCCCCATAAGCCGCTCCCTGTCGCCCCGATCCCACACGCCCAGCTTTACTTCCTGCAGTTCACCCCACAGTCCGATGGGGACCAGCAGGACCGACTGGGGAAATGGGAGAGAGTCATGGGATCAGTCCCCGTATTCTCGACGGGAAGAGGAAAGAGACAGCAGAGAATGGCGAGAGAATGGGGATGAGAAGAGGGACAGGACTGACACGTGGGTACATGAGAGGAAACATTATTCCCGACAGCTGGACAAGTTTGATTTGGATGAACGGATTGAAGGAGGCAGAGGGCACAGAGAAAAATATTTAAGGAGTGGTTCCCCTGGCTCCCTTCACCCTTTATCTGGCTACAAGAGCAGGGAAGATGACTATTACCGAAAAACCTCTAAGTCAAAACCTGACAAGTTTCAGAGGCAGCTGCAGGATTTACCTGGGAGATCTAAGAGAAAGGAAGAGGCAAAGTTAAGGGAACGCAGGCATTCTTACAGCGAGGACGCTGCCAGGGAGGAGGCAGCTGAACAGAAGCACAGCAAAGCATCTGAGGGCTCCAGGCAAAAACAAAGTGATAAGAATAAAGTGAAGAAAGCTGAAAAAGACCAAGAGGAAGATGCTGCTGCTGAAGGCAGTGATGTGAAGGAAACCAAACCTCCCAACAATGAGGTAAACAGAGATCTCAGTTTGTGTGTAAGAAGAAGGTAAATGCTGAAGTAATGTATTTTATGAAATATTTTAGATCAGTTGTTGCGGATGTGGTGCTGGTGACGTGCAATGTTTTGCCATGATAAAATCAGGGGATATAGTCTTGGAAGAGATCTTGGGAGGTCATCTTCTCCACGTCTTTTCCCAGATCGTGCAGATCTATTATAGCTTTGCAGTGTTGGGAGCATGGACATTGTGCATCAAGCACAGAACCTCTGGGTAACCAGTGAGATGAAGGGGACAGATTACTCCCAACAAAACCTAGATAATCTGCTGTTTGCATGCAGGTTGTGTGTGCAGGGACAATTGCCCTACTGCTCTCTAAGTCTGTGCAGAATACCCCATAGCTGCTCTCTCTGCATCCATCACCTGCTTCCACTGCCTGTGATGTGGATTGGGCCAACTGGGAATTAAGTAGTATTTTACCACTTAATTATGAGCCTTGAGAGATGCACAATATTTGTAGGACAATACAGGGAACTGGTTGTTATACTGCTAAAATAGGGAATGAACTTTTAATGAGGAACATTTTCTTTTTGGTCAACTCAGCAGAGCAGTTGGTTTCTATTAATCATATGTCCCTACCCTCAGCTGTGGCAGGGATAATTCACACCACTCCCTTCAATGTGCTGGCAGGAGTCTCTTCCCATGGCAGAACCACTGTAATTTTACAGGCTCACCTGAAAAATTACAGGATCTCTGGAGAAATACTCCCAGTTGGTAAAGTGGCAGCATTTTTGGGTTTGATTCTCCACTGGGAAAAAGTGGAGAGGGAACAGATCAAGATGCCTCATTCGCTCAGTCCCAGTACAGCCCACGCTCATATCCCCACCCTATGGGGATCTTGTTACTGGCTCTTGGCCACCTCACCTCCCCCAGTCCCCCCTGGTGAGACACAGCCGCCGTCCACCCCTGGGGATGCTGGCACAGGAGGCTGCAGAGCTGCTTTGCTGACCAGGGGTCCTTCTCTAGTTTGTGACTTTGGGCTGCCAGAGCCATCTTTGGTTGTTTTTAGTTGACCTTGCATTCGTTCTGGTCATGTGCAGGCGAAGTTGGTGGAAATCTCTGGATCTTGTACCTCAGCTAGCCTCTGTAACAGGCAGCAGCACTACCTCATGCCATAGATATGGGTGTCTGTACCACCTTTTGTCATCTTTCTCCTTCAGCTGGTGATGGATGGTTCCTTGGGAGGAGATGTTAGAGAGAAATGTCAGACAGCATCCTAAATCACCAGGGTTGCACACTCCTCTGCATGTTTTTCAAGTTATTTTCAAGTGACTTTTTAACAAAGGCAGATCTCTCCAGTGACTACTGCTAACAATTTATTTTAAAAGAAAGAAATAGGTTTGAATGTCTTGAACTCACACTTTTGCTTTGCCCCTCTTTTACCAATGCCAAGTAGTACTGTGGTTTTGTCCTTTTTTTTGTGCAAGCAGTTGCATTCTTGACTGATCCTATCTTGACTGATCATCAATTAATGAAACAATTAAAGTCTTTTGCAGAGTTTTAACGCTGCTGCTCTCCTTACCATGTCTGAGCCAACATAACAGATGTGGGTAGAGAACAGAGGAGTGGAGGCTGGAAATTTTTAACAAATTCACATTCTCCCCCAGCTGTCTTCTAGCCAATTCTATGATGTAATTTACATCTCTCTAATTTTGTTTTAATTTCTTTTTCTTAATTCTTATTTGTGCAGCTTTGCTAATGAAATTCAGTTCTTGGGTCTTTTCCACAGCCCAGTTGACTTGCATAATCTTTAGAAATAAAGAATGTGACCTTGTAGTGACTTTGCTTCCCTAAACCCAGAATAGAAACATAATAGAGCACGACTGTGTGTTGCCATACATGTATATGTTGTATTTATTTTAGCTTGGAAAAGAGGAGCAAGTTCCAGAGAAGAGTTCGCCTTCAGCTGATAAACAAGGAAAAGAATCTGGAGAGATTCTGGAAAACACAAGAAAAGAGAAGGTTGGTGACACATTGTTGGTGCAACTTCCACGACAAAATGAGTGAAACCCCAGGTTTGGTAGCCTGTTCTCCCAACTGAAATATTAAACCCTCACGGAAAGGCCCGTAAGGGGGTTATAGAAGGGGGTTGTCTAAATTAATTTGTCTTATCTTGACCTCTGCTTTAAGGGATAGCTTTTCCTGAAGTCTCCAGAACACTTTTTTTAGCTGCTCTTTGCCCATGTGTATTACTTCACATGCGTAGCCCTTGGCACTGACAACTGTAAGTAACGTATGCCTAAGTGAACTGTGTGACTCTGTAAACCGTGCCCAAAAATAGGAGATGTGGGCTGTTGGTGGAGAAGGAGGGGAGTAACAATGAAAACTTTTCAGAGCATTAGCCTTAGATGGACCATGGATAGTAGCCTCTTCTGATCGTTTCTGGTTTTAATTAAATAATGTCTTTACAGCACCCCTACTGCAGCATCGCAGTCGGGGACAGCAATGTCCTTGGAATTCCTCCAGCTTCATATCTGTAGGGTCATGGGTTGATGGTCAGATATGGAAGCTATTGATATCTGTTGCTGTAGAAAACTGATCTCCTGGCAAGAACAGTGTCAACTCCCAGAGTTTTCATGCTGTTTTAAGATTCTAGGAGGGGAAGTGTGGGAATGGCCAAAGAGGAGGAGAATACAGATTATTAATAGATTATGTGTACACCATGAGTCTAGGAGTTGAAATCTAAGCTGCAAGTGTGTTTTAAAAGTCACATATACCTTAAAATTCTAATACTTCTAAAGTCCAGTATTAGTGCCTGAGTCCTGTAAGTCAGTAACTGCATGTATGAGGTATTTTAGATTATGTAACTTGGAGTATATCTGTAAAACTGATTTTTCTTAAGGTCTAAGTCAATCTCTACCAACATAGTCCCTGGCAGAGGGCTCTTGCTGGTGGAAGGAAGTGACTACAGAAGGTAGACACTTTTTCTCAGTCACTGTAGGAATTTAAAGGAGCTAGTCCAGCAAAGTGAAAGCCACAGTGGCTAGATGGAGGTTCAGTATATTCTCATTGTTCTGACTATTTCTCACCATCCTGGGATGGAGGTGGAGAAAGGGGAGAGGTTCATTTCCTTGGGGATCACGTAGTAAAGTCAGTCACATAATGAAGTGTAACAGGTTGTGCCTTGTTCCACTGCTTAGAGAAAAGTAACAAACAGGAGACTGGAGAGACTATAATCCCCAAGGCAGTTACAGAATCTCCACAAAATGAAGGTTGTGTGATATTTAAAAAGAGATTACTTGTTCTTGTGCATAAGTTTTAAAATCACAACACCAAGGCATATTGGTTTTTGAAACTAAAATACAAGAGAGGTTAGGCATGGCCAGATCAAAGTTCTTCCTGGTTACTAATGTTCAAAGCCCATTTTTTAACTGTGGTGATCTATAATCACTGATCTCTCTGATGTTTTACATCTTTGTGACAGGACCGAGACTGGGAGAGTGGAAGTGAGGTAGAAGGTGAGACCTGGTATCCTGCTAACATGGAGGAATTAGTGACAGTAGATGAAGTGGGAGAAGATGATTTAATTATGGAGCCGGATATAACTGAGCTTGAAGAAATAGTACCAGTTGATCAAAAAAATAAAACCGCTTCAGAAATGTGTCCCTGTATGTCAACCGTGTTAGAACTGAAAAACGATCACAGCCACTTAACCAGGAGTGAAGACAAATTTACCCATAAAGCTTTAGAGACAAACTTCAGATCAGCAAAGGGCAGTGTAGCTTCTAGCGGCTGTCAGGATGATGAGGAGGATGATGATAACGATGATGCTGTAACTGAAGCATCAAGCCTAAATCTGGACCCTGAGCAGAAGCCAGAGGAATTGCAAGAAGACCAATCTGCTAAGGAGTCTGATCCCCAGCAGAAGGAAGGAAAAATTGATAAGAGCTCTGACACTCGCTTAGAGCCCGAAGATCACCATATACCTTCTGTTCATCTGAAAGAAGAGACTCTCCAGCTCCCTGATACATTTATAGACGATTACAAACAGATGGGATCACAAGGAGCTGAGAGCAGAGGAGTTATGGAAATGCTTGTTAAAAACGCTAGCGAAGAAACAAGACACGGAAGCCAAGAGTGTCCAGAGGCCAAGGGTAACTACTGTTTTTTTTTCATTTCAGCCCACAGAGAGCCTTGCATGTTTTCTCTGACAGTAGACTGAAATTTATTGCTAACAAGAATAAATGTTGCTAATAGTATCAAGACTTGTCCTTGGAGCAGCTCAGTAAAAGAACCCCGGTGCCTTTTGCCAAGCTAAACCATTAGAGGCTCTTAGCTGAATAGTGTAAAGGAAATATGATAAGCAGCTTGCAAGCTTTCTGAAAGGCATAAGCTGCTATAATTGTCATGTCAAGGTTCACATGAGTTTAGATGAACTCTTTCAGTGCCCTGCTAAATTTATTTTGAATTGTCAATGGAAGGAGTGACAGTCTCTGAAGGTCAACAGAAAAGTATCTGTAATGTCTGGCTGGCTCCTGGACAAGGTGGGTATTCTTACACACTGTACTGAAGTGTTAGTAACATGGAAATCATCCGTAGGTTGTGACTTCTCAGTCCCTGTTCACACAAACATGTACCTTTTGTCAGGACTTGCCTTATCACCTCCTGTTATCTACCACATGCTGCCTTTAGTATAGCTGATAGGACATGCTGGGAGATAATGCCAATAAATGTAATCATAGCTGCCTGTTAATATTTTAGCTGTCAGGAAAAAAAAAGATCTTAAGTGTCTGAAAGTGAGTTCAGTTCCTTGCCACACTTTCAAATGGAACTTGAGTGAATGGGCTGTGTATAATGAGGGGAAGTGGAAAACAACATACATGTTGGCCAGGATTGCTCTTTTTTGTTGCTGCTGGAGTCTGTGTGAAGGAGAAGGGTTTGTGAACAGAAGTTGCTGGAAGATTTTTGAGGGTGCAGTTTTCCACAAGAAAATTATGGAACATTTAATATGAACATCTGATTTTGAGCTAACTTCTTCCTCCAGGACAGATTTGAAACTCACTCAGTTTTCAATACTTACCTGTTTGACCTGAAGACACCTTGCCAGGCTTTGCATATTTGGAGATAACACTGCCCTGCAAATTCCCTGGGACTGGGAATGGCAAGGTTGGCTCCCCTGTGCTGCCCACTTCACGGGCAGACAGCTGACGAAAGAGTTGGGTATCCCAAGAGCAGAGTTACTTCAGTGTTTTCAGCATCTCAGATTCCAGCTTGCCAGCAGGGAGCCTGGAAGCTCCAGGGGAGCTTGTGCTTCCCAGGTTTCTGCCACGGAGTTGGAATAACTTAAATGGGACTTAGGTTGCCACAAAGGCCCTGGATGTCTTAAGAAGAACTAACTAAAGCTTGAGGGTTTTACAGGATCTCTGCTGCAGATTTGGAAACCTGGGGTGGGCTTAAAGATAACTTGAAAGCCAACTAGTCAGGATTTGATATTATTTTCTTTTTAATTGTGTAATAGACATATTTAAAACAATGAAGAAAAATGCATTTTCATAGAAACTGCAGATCTTGGAACTAAAGACTTGAAAATTGAAAGACAGGAAGGGTTTGGTTTGGGAAAAAATATATTTGTTTTATGAGAAAATATATCCCTTAGAATCATTCTATGATTCTATATCCCTTACCTAGGTGAAATTTGCAATGCAATAGAAATTTCAGCAGGGTAAGGGAACTAGTTCTTTGATGTAAGAACTGAAGAATAGGAGCCAGACCAGATTATCTCTAATTCTGTTGCTCTCTGATAACAAATTTATCTTTTTATCTTTTTTTTTTTAAATAAAAGCAATTCACATGTTGAGAAGGGACAGCACCTGTTCTTTTGACTGGCTTTATCTGCCTCAGCAAATCAACCCACTCTTTTCCACACCTTGAATCTCCTGCCTGTGTCCATTAACATCAGTCAGCAGGGACCAATCATCCCATCCCTACTGGCCAGGAACCAAAATCTTCAAGTGGCCAAGAGCCACAAAGCAGAAACTGTCCCTTGGAGAGCTGAGGATGGGAGAAGAGTGGTTCCAGGGAGAGGATGACAATGGTGCTGCAGGGGTCCTACCAGAGGAAGGTTTGCTCTGCCCATGCAGCTCCTTAGGCAGTTTGGGGATTTGCTCTCAGCAGGTCCTGCTTTCTCTGCCCCCTCCTTTCTCAGCAGCCCCCGTGTTAGCCCAGATCCATCACTGGTCATGCAACACCATACGTGGTTATGGAGCTGCAGTCAGACCATGCTTGTGGCAGAGGCACATATAATCACAGAATCACAGAATGTCAGGGATTGGAAGGGACCTCAAAAGATCATCCAGTCCAATCCCCCTGCCAGAGCAGGAACCTAAATGAGATCACATAGAAAGGCGTCCAGGCGGGTCTTGAATGTCTCCAGAGAAGGAGACTCCACAACCTCCCTGGGCAGCCTGTTCCAGAGCTCCGTCACCCTTATAGACCTATTCAGAGATTAAAATATGAAAAGAATAAACATAATGAAAGTGAAATTAGAAATAGAAAAATGGTCTGCTGGGAGAAATAGGAGTGACTGCACAGTGTAGTGTACCTGTTGGAGTTGCATTTTTTGCAGATTTTACTTCGTTGATAGATCCACCCAGAAAGTGTTCCCGAGAAGTTTACAAACATCTCTTTAAACTAATGAACTGTTTTCATTCAATGCATTTATTCATTTGTTAAGCAAATTCTAGGTACCTGGAAATGAGATCTCTGGAATACCCGGAGGTAGATTCTAAAAGAAGACCCTCTCCTCCAGGCTGGGAGCAAGAGGACGTCTTCACCGAACTCAGCATTCCCCTGGGTACGTTCGGACGCCCAAGCTGCTCTCGGCCTGCGATGCCGCCCACTGCAATACCTAGAGCTTACAACAAGATGTCACTTTAAGGCTACTTGCTATATTTATTTTTCAGAACAGATGTGAAGGAACAGGGTATGCGACAGAGGGGTAGCTGTTGAAAGAAACGGGCTTCTGATTATAGATCATTGCTAATTTCACGCCAGATGAATGGCAAAAGATAGCTGTTAATGTCGCTGATGGGATAAAATCAGTTCCCTTGGCCTATATATGAAATATATATGAAAAATACTTAGTAATTTAAAAGTCTCTGTCATAAAAGTATTGACTATACTTTCAGTATAAGCAAAGTATTGGTTTTACTGTGTAAACACTGATCATGAGTAAAACACCTTGAAGAAGTACATCCTAAGGAGCAATCTGTATAACTGAAGCATTAATTTAATGCTAAGATGACTATTACTGTTCTAGCCATTGGGGTTATCCAGTGCAGTTTCCAGTCAATATTATGCACAAGAAGGTACATTTTTAAATATATATGATATTTAAGAGAAAAGTGGAAAATGTATTTGCAATGCACAGAATTTTAAACTGCAGCTCAGTATTGCAAAATTAGGGAAATCAGAGCAGTAAATCCAGGATTCAGTCTTCTATCTATGTCATTTAACTGAACAGCACTTTCTTTTTCTTTGAAAACAAGTTTATTGTGGAGGGGAAGGGTTTCAACTGACATTTGAATGTAATTCAGAATTTCTCAATAGGTGTGGAATTTGTGGTGCCTAGAACTGGGTTTTACTGCAAGCTCTGTGGACTCTTCTACACAAATGAAGAAACAGCAAAGACAAGTCACTGCAGAAGTACTGTTCACTACAAAAATCTTCAGGTAAAAACACACTTGAAACTAGCTTAACAACTAGCTTATGGGGTTGACTGGGCATTAAGGTAGATGATGCTACAAAAAATGAGTTTTTATGCTGTGGACAGAATTCAGAAAAAAATTTAGCAATTTAGATAAGCAAAACATTTCAGTAGTTCCAAATGTTATCACACTGATTGCTCACTCCCAGTTGCTTGAAATCAACGTCTGGATCATAAATAAAATGGGACCAGGTGGTAATACTGTTTTCTCCTCTATATTTGGTCCTTGTCACTAGCACAGCCTGCAACTCAGATCTTTAATTCTCTGTTCTTGAGGGTCCCAGGTATTTGTACCACTGGGAGTGAGCCCAGCAGCAACGTTTCTTATTTCTTAATTTAATGAGCATTAAACATGCCACTTGTTTAATAACGTTGCCAGACTTATCTTTGCGTTAGCGTGTATTCCTGCAGCGTGTCTCAGCACGCAGCACTTGGTGACACACGGGCTCTCCGAGGCATTTCCTGTGACCCGCTG
>NW_010340706.1:1801-2240 GCF_000700745.2 Antrostomus carolinensis | reverse complement strand
GTTCAGCCGCGCAGAACACCACTGCTGAATAATTCCTATAAGGATATGCAGAAGCGTGTCATTACTTGTATGGTTGCCACAAGCACACACCATAAGCGTATCAACACTTGATAACGGCACACAGAGATCACGGGTGCTGGCAGTTCAATCAGAAGACCCTACCTTTATTACTTTTCAGCTGCACAGTTGATAGAAGAGTCATGACAGCATGAGCATTAACTGCCCTGTGCTGAGGACTCCTCAGAGGAGGTGGCCTTGCCTCTCATCTCCTTGAGTCCCTGCCTGTGTGCAGGGTGTGTGCACCGCGGAAGGCACTTCTGTTGGCAATTGTTGGCATTTGCCTACTCTTTGCAAAAGGCAGGAAAGAGCAAGGCTGCTCCTTCTTTCTCTGTTCCTTCCCTCTGCCCATCGTAAATGCTGGAGCTCTGCTTCTATTCAG
>NW_010340706.1:0-1782 GCF_000700745.2 Antrostomus carolinensis | reverse complement strand
TTTCCCTAGCTGGCTAGTAGGCATCAGCTTTTCGAGTGACACACAGAGTTAAATCATTTCTCTGGGAGAATTTTCTTCTTGACTTTTCTGAAGTTACATAGTTGTAATCATCCAAGGGCTTCTGGCTTTCAAAGACTGTGCCTGCAGAGCTTCAGTGCTCGCTAATAATGGATCCTACAACTGTAAGATTGAAAAACAGATGTCCAGTTTGCATGCCTTTTTTTGCTTCATACAAAAAAATCCAGAGGGATTCACCAGAGGTGGCACCACTCAGTGCAGGCTGTGTATCCCATGTGAGTCTGTCTCAAGAAACTCCTGCTAAAGCAGAGATTGCAACTCCAGCCTGGCAACTGATCCCATGGGAAGAAGAGGGATTTTTTTAATTTTCTAATTTATTTTGTTAAAGTCACAGAAAAAAAGGACCAACTAAAACTGAGTCAGTGAAAAAACCCTCTTTTTCTTGCTGTTAAGACATTTCCCATGAGCACTGTGGTAGATTTCTAACACTGACTTGAGATAAAAGAACAAAGACCACAAAAGCTGTTAAAATTAAATCTATCAAATATGGTAATGAAACAGACTGTTCTGTCGAGCCATACTTCTTATCTTACTAAATGGAGGAAGTAAATGTCTCATCCAACTTTTGCCCACTCAAGTGGAAACTCGGCAAATTTTAAATAATTGTTTTGTATTACTAGAACCCTTTTAGTTGCATTTATGCTTATTTATGCACTCTGCAAGAAATGCCAGCCTTCTCCTATGATGATGCAATTTAATGAGTGTATCCATGAACATAAGAACTATGGACTTTAATGTTTACTGTATATGAAGCTCTGGAACTGCTGCTGCAGACTCTTTCTGTTGTCTTGCCTACATGACAAATACCATTGTCCAGTGACAATGACATTGTCCCAAATGCTCTCATAGCTACGAGTCTCTCATAGTTGATTTGCTACTTGTCATCTTTCATGTAATCTCCTTGGAGCCACATCCAAAAGATATGTCCAGTGTTTGGATTTGAATGCAAAACTAAGCAGTTTGTTTACCAGTTTTCTTCCAGAAGCCTTGCTTAGATGATGATGATGTTGTCTTGTAGTAAAATAGTCAGCTTCATCTGAGGATGGTGCCCCTTGAGAAAAAAATCAGCTGTTTCTTTGTCAGCACTGCAGACTTTTTGTAATTTTCCATTCTCTTCAGCTTAATAAATGATTTTCCCAGGTGGTATTTGTATTTACAGATCCACTGCATTTTCCGTATCCAAAAAATCCATTATTTGGGCGTCCCTCCCACCCCTACCACAAAAAGCTGTCAGATTAATCTGGTGTAAGCTACCTTGGCAACTCAGTGCAGCATTTTATCCTGTTTTCCACTGGCTTTATGCAGTATTCATCAAAACTTGTATTTAAATGAAAAAATATTTTTTCCTTGACTGTCATTTTGCTATAAATTAATCTGACTGTTTTATGAACTTCAGAATTGGTGGTACTCATGATAGCTGGCAACATTGGCTAAAGGTGGTGGATAAACCTCAGTCTTATTTTGGTGGGTAATCATTAAAAAACAAAAATGTATGGGTTATGTGATCCAATGACAAGTGTTAGTGATTTATTACAGTTCATGTTGCACAGACCACTTCTCCCAGCCTTTATGGACCCTATGTCTCTGTATACGACTGTCAGGTTTACTCTGGCTTTCTGCCATGTGGAATTTTGTACCCAGGGATCAAGACTAGAGAACTGTGTAATTTCCACAGCCAGATCACAGAATCACAGAATCACAGAA
>NW_010340705.1:18383-27521 GCF_000700745.2 Antrostomus carolinensis | reverse complement strand
GCTTTCTGTTGTCTGGGACATACATAGGTGCCAATGGGCCAGTGAATATTCTTTTGCCTTTAACAGCCACTAGAATTTGTCCTTTCTTTGATCAACTCTATGTGCATAGAGCAATGAGAGGTGGCTGAAGCAACCTTTGTGAGGCAAGAAGAAAAGCTACAGGCCTACATTATGCAGTCTAACCTAGACACATGGTCAAGGGAGTGTGTATTGGCAGATAAATGAATGCCATGTGAGACAAATGATACTTGGCATCACTGTTTTGTTGAACTACTGAAGAAATGGGCAGGCAAAGCAGTATAAACCACAGAAAATAGATAAGCAAAATGTTGAGAAGAAACCACATAAATGTTGTGGTCATTCCCCCCAACCTCTGAAAAATGGGTTAGTTAACTCAGATACAGAATTTAAGGAAAAAAATACACTTTTTTAGAAGTAGAAGTGTGGGGAAACTGGTTGTAAGACTTTATAGGTAATAATGTACACAAATGAGGGAATGTCACTCAAATTACATAAGCATGTCTGATTTTACTTACAGTTTGGTGTAGATATCATAGTAAGCAAGTTATGAACAGTCTCCATCAGATCATGTTGCTGTTTTTGCAGAACTGAGTTGTTTACTGTAGCTGTAACTAACTGTTTTTCTAGTTCTTCTATAATAGAATTCTGTCTGGCTACTAGGACTTGAAGCTGGTCTTTTTCATCTTTTATTGACTTCAGCTGAAGTGTGTGCTTGTCTTCCATCTCAAGAACTCTTTTTTCTAGAAAGCTAAATTAAAGATTACAATTAGGCTCCTTAAAAACAATTTTGAGCTGATGTCAAGAGAATCAAGCCTGTTGCAGTTTTTCTTCATAAGTACTCAAATTCATTCTCTGATACCGTGCATGCAGTAGAAAACAAGATCAAAGCTGAGTTTAGTTTTATATATATGCTTTAACTTATTATATAACTAATTGCTACATTAATAAACAACAGTACCTACTATAGTTTGTATTGCAGCCTTTTAAAGTGTAACAATTGGGTGTTTGATAGTTCAGCATTAGGGAAGGGAAGATATAGTTTGGTCCTGAAAAAAGTATAGTAGTGCTAGAAGTGCAGGGCGTATAACATGGATGTAGACCCAAAGCAGCCATTACTTATGACTGTGAAGTGTCTTGAATGCCATTCTCTCACAGGTTAGCTGTAAGAGTGAAAAATTTCATGGTTTTGCCCTTTTAAAAGATGAAACATATTTAAAGATGAACCTATGAACTTTTCAAATGTCTTATAATAAAATATCTACTTAACGTAAATAAATGTTACATTGTTAAGACAGGGAAACATGCAAATAGTTACTCTAAAATGTGTTACCATCTCTAGTTCTGGAGTGGGCGTGAGTAGGTGACTGGCTGGAAAATTATTTCATTGGTAATTGTCTTGATGCAGACTTTGAGAAAGCTGATGTTAAAAGATAAATGGCCAGAAGGGAGAAGTTCACCTAAAATCCATTACTGTTATTGAATAAAATCATGAACCTTATAAATATGTTTTAAGCAGATTAATTTGATATCAGATTGTCTTTTGTTAGGTGAGAAATAATGCTTTTGTATTTATGTGGGTTTTACAAGGGTAGTCTAAAGTCTGCTGAGTTCAGCACACAAAAAAGTGACATTTTAAAATTCAGTATTTACTTTGCTTTCTTTTTGATAAAGATGCTTGTTTTTATTAAGCTGGTAGATAAAACCTTTAGGGAGCATATATAAATGTAAAGAAGTAGTGAACAAAAATGTCAAAACAAAACCTTTAGGGAGCATATATAAATGTAAAGTAGTGAACAAAAATGTCAAAATATGTCTCCTGGTTTTTTTAAGCTATTTCTTTTAAAATAAAAAACACTTTGCACATATGGTTCTCATTGAAAAACATGGCTTTGAAGGAGAAAACTTACTGTTATTACTGCTTTTAGACTTCTCTGTAAACTGTTTATTGCCAGAAGTAAAATAAGACCCTGGTGATATGAAAATGAAACTAGCTGAAAAAAGGTATGAGCCTTTGGACAACAGCTGAGTACAGAAACGAATAGGAGTAATAGTTGGTTATCAGTCTGAATTTCAAGAGACTGACTAGTAAGGAATGCTTAGGTATATGACTTTTCTCACCAGGTCAGAAAAAAAGGTGGCAATGACCTGACTGTGTATTAGGATAGCTGTGTACTACATAGAAATAAAACTGAGATGTGGTTGCACTGGCTTAGTCTGAGTCAGGCTATGTAATGCGTAACTTCATCTGGGTAAGTCTGAAGAAGAACATAAATTGGCTACAACTGAAGTACTGAGAAGTATTTAAGTTTTTAAACTTACGATTCTCATATAAAGGAGAACTTTAGGTATTGAAGAATGATATATAAACAGGACACAAGAATAAACTTGCATGTTTCTCCAGGCCTTAAATAATACAAGACCTTTATAATAAGCGTAGCTAGGTGCAGGGAGCTTCTGTACAAGACCTTATCTTTCTAGTTGAATACACTTATTTCTAAAACCATTAGAAGGGCACTTCAGGGAAGAGCATTTCATTGGGTTGATAGGCAAACTTACCTGTTTTTTTCTTGTAATTTAGTTATCTCATTGGTCTGATCTGAAATCTGCCTTTCTAGTTTGTTTGTTGAAAGAGAGTGTTCCAAGAGCTGAAGTTCAAGTCTGGTTGTCTGGTTTAATACCTAAATAAAATTTTAAAAAATATTTGAAAATCAAGATACTTCTTTTAAACAAATTTTAATTTCTTTATGTTGTGAAATCATGCAAATCTCTACTTTAGCCTATAATTGGAAAAAAAAAAAAGAACAATTAATTTGGGCACAAATGCTTATAGAATTAGAATAAAGAAGATTACACAAAGTTGCACTAATTTTGTTGTTACACTACCATATATCTTTGGGAGTATTTCAGTAGTATGCTATGTTTCTGATCAGTGGTTGAGAGTTACTGTATACTTTAGTTTTGCTGTCATACCTTCCCTTCTGTTCTGATATTCTTGTTACATTACTGCAACTATTATCAGTGGTGTCCACAGAATAAGCTGACTTTTCTCAATCTGGTGTGGAAAGAAAGTCTTTTGCATGTCTCTGGTTGAAATCTTGGCCCAGTCCTGGAATTGCCAGATAGTTCCCTTTTAGGTATTTCCTTAATCCCAACTTGTATTTTAAAGTGTCCATCATGTGACTACACTTTGTTGACTCAGTCCTTGCCTTTTAGTGTTACCTTTTCTATATGTATTGTTTACTGTCTAAATTTATTTGCATCTTTAAATAAAGAAATGCAAATATTAGGAAACATGGAAGATATTTTTTGTTTTATATCGGATTGCATTACTTAGAGGCATGTTTTCTAGAAATATTTTCTCATTGGTTTAGAACAGCTTTTTTTAATTCAGCAGAATTTGGCTTTCATTGGCAGGAATAATTGGTTACTCATGTCCTTCATGTTAAACAGTCATTCAGGACATGATTTCACACTTAAGTGTAATTGAAAACTATTGCCAAAAGTACGTGTCCTTGAGAGAGCAATTGTTTGCTTAATTTCCTTTTGTTGTTAATTAAGCCCTTAACCCAGTCACCAGTAATTTCAAGCAGAGAAGGAAAGTTACATTGATTATTTTCTTCCTCTAAACAGAAAATAACTGAATCATTTCCATAAAGATGTTACTCTGAATTAAAAAATACATTCTCTCAACATGTGCAAAATGCTGGACTTCTGAATAATGCAATCAGAAAGTTGAATCTGTTACACCTGGGAGCTATGAATCAGTTTATCAGAGTTCACAAAGGCTTATTTCAGGTTAAAAAATGTAACTGAATTCATTGGATGAATTCTACAGATAGTAAAATGTCTAACAAAGACTTTAGGTTTTGCATGCTACTTACATTGTATAAAATGTTGTGTGATGCGTACTATATTCACTGTTTGTGTTGGGAATTATATATCTGAATTTTCCTACCATGTTAGAAAAACTACAAATACAGGCCTTGCTACATGGATTGGTCTTGTCCTTAGAACATATTAAAATCTGAATTCTATTTCACAGAATGTCTTATTGTAGTTGATGCTTTTCTGTTAAAGCAATAATTAAACACTTTTTTTGTTTTAAATAATTTAGAGAACAATATGTACAGTAGGCAAGTTTACTTCTGTGTGAATACACTTTTCTCATAGCTTCCTCCTAATTCCTTTTTTCTTGATTCATCTCTGGTTTTTTTATCCCTCTGTTAAATAAAAATAATATAGTGCATTGTACTGGAAATGAACTGTTAACCCACTTATAGTCTCTGTGAAAACATTAAAAGATACATTTTAATTGATAAGAGATTTTAAAAATACAAATGGAAATTTAAATGTTACAAAGCAATAGCCTGGTAAATGGAACAAAGGCAGTTTGAAGAAACTCTCTTTTAGCCAAGATCTGGTGGTGGGAGGTGAATAATCAACAGAGATATACAAGGGTTGCATAAAAGCATATCAGTACCCAGTTGATGCTTAGATATAGTATATCAGTTTTAAGTACACTATCTTTAAAGATGACTGTAACAATTGTCTTGCTGGACATCAAATCCTGCAGTAATGTCTTTCAAGTGACAACAGTGGGCTTGAGATGGAATTATGTATGTTTCCTTAAGCTGGGTAGAGCTCTTGATTCAAATGAATGACTTCTAATCACTGAACTGAATAGCGTAACTAAACTCTGTTAAATGTATAGTTAGAGGTGTTTGGGAAGCAGAAGCATTTTTAGGTTGAAATTCATTACTTACTTGTGCTTCAACATCTGTTAATTTGCGGGTCTGTTCAGCTGTTTGATTTAGTAAGTTTGTGCCTATTTCAATCATTACTGCAGTCTGGTTCTGCACTGCAGTTTGCTGGATCTCTACCATTTCTTTCTTCATACTGTCTTGGATGTAATTCTCAAGCTACATGGGAAAGGAAAGAGAGAAGATAGTTGCATTCTTTAAAAGTTGGAAGGGGGTGGGGGGTACAGTAAGCCTGCTGGCTGCCTTGCTAAACAAATTTCTTCCATGTCTATTATGCATTTATGTGAAGTTTCCAGTGTTAAGCTCTGTGAGAGGAAGGGCAAACATGACAAGGAATGTGTGGCCACCCATTTTCTAAAGGCAGGAACAGTGATTTGCAGGAGGTAGGCAGAAGGCACAGCGGTGAGAATGTTTGCGGGCACTTGGAAGCTTTTCTGCCTTAGTGCTCCCACCATTGTAACCATCAGAGGAGCTTCACCAGCTTTGGCAGCGATGGGAATTTTTTAGAAGACAAAAGCTTAAGAGTTTAGTCATCTTCCTGTATCTAGACTTAAATATTTTCAAAAGCATTTTTCATCACATGGCTAGAAGTCAGAGAAGAGGTCAGATGTCACTTAACACTGTTATGTGCACATTTTTATCAGAGAGAATTTCAAATAAAGGCATGAAACAGTAGGAGAAACTGTAAATACTTTAAATACTTAATATTTAGGAATGCAAAAACTGGTTTAAATACTTGATTGCAAAGTAATTTATATGTCTAAACTAATAAGGCTTTTTTTGGTAGTCACTTTAAAAGAGAGTACACTGCTTTCAAGGAAAGCAATGAGAAAATTAGTAGCAAGGAGAAAAATCAGTTAACCTTTCATGAAGTCTTTCTTTCCACATGTCTGGATTATCCAAAAGCAGTCTGATTTTTCTCCATGCTTTAATATCATTTTCTCAATAATTTTGCTAATATTTAATGTTTCTTTCATGAGTCATTGCTTATGTTTAAACACTGTTAAAAATCCAGGCCATGTGATTTCTTTATTTTCAGTCACTGGGGAAATTTCTAGAAATTTCTAGAATCAAACTTCTGCTTCATTCCAACGTTGTTCTCACAAGAGAAACATAATAATTTTTGAGATTCATGCTAGACCTACAAAGAGGATACTAGCTAATACCAAATAGCTAATGTAATGAAGCACAGATTATAAAACACCACCAATTCCTAATGTAAGGACAATGGTAAAACAGGTTGATATCTTCATTTTTTTAAAAGATTATTTTGAGAATACTGTCTTGATGTGAATAATGGCTTGTAGTGAGGAGGAGCTTTGAACATTACCGTATGGCTATTTTCCATAGAAGTGAGGAAAAAGCAGCTTATGATTTAATATTCTACCAAACCACTATCCAGATACAGCCATTCCACTCTTGACCAGCTAAAGATCAACTGCCAGATCTATCTGCCTGGAATGGTTCCCTTTAGAGTTAAAACCTCTAAAACGGGAAGTACATGCTTAGTTTGAATTAAGCATTATTTCTTTTCATACAGTGTGACCAAACTTTTAAAGCATCATTTGTCTGTTCACTCCATTCTCCCCACAGAGCTGGTGAATTGCAACGCACAACAGATTTCAGATCTGGTGCAAGCTTTGACCCATGTGTACTCTACTGCTGCATAAGTGTACTTACTTCCCAGATGTACCACAAGCATTTAAGAGTAGCCTCTAGACAGCCTCCAGGTGTTCTTTGCATGATAAACTTTTTGAATACTGAAAGTCAGCATACAATCAGCTGGGTTTTGGCATGAGAATTTAACACGAATATCTTCAGTTACCATCACACTCTGGCAAAGTTCTTCCCTATTCACAGGATCGGTTCTTAAGAGTTACCTTTTGCTCCTGTATACTCCTCATTTTCAAAAGCTTCCCCACCCACAGACAAATCTAATTTGACCAAATATGTTGGAAATGTTTAAAACTTTGGTGACATCTTTTAGGTCAGCTGCTTCTTTTCTGTTGAAGTAAGATCACTGGCTTTTAACTGTGTAGTAATGGTAAGACAGCTTTGGTCCTTGATGATTCGGGTATGAGATGTCAGAACATAGTCATAATTTAATTTAAAAAACAGTGCAAGATGGTATTTAGTGCACCACAGTCCAAGGAAATATACAAAATTCTGAAGGCTTTCATATAGATAAAAATAAATAATTTTTCACTGGAGTTAGATGCTGCTTCATAAAGACTGAAAACAACAATTAATACATGTCCCTCTAAAAATGCTAGACATCTGGAGATTAAACAATTTATGAGTCCAAATTAACTTTACCAACTGAAGCTGGAGAACTAGATATCATTATAGACAATTTGAAAACAACCTTTTCTCAAATGCCTCTTTGTTAAAAGAAAATTAAGGGATATCTCCAGAATGCATTTTATTTGCCTCTGTACCACAGTCAAGTAATGCCTTTATAAAGATCAAGGGTATGGCCTTGCCTGGCAGACTCAGTGCACATCTGCAGTTAGAAGGGATGTTGGGGGGAAAAAAAAAAAAGGACATACAGAATAAAAAAGGAGTGAGACATCTCAGGTATCAGAGAGCTACCATATGAGAAAGCATTGAACATACTGTGTCTTATTTTATTTAGAAAAAAGCCCCACAAAAAAAAAGAAAGAAGGCAATAAATAGATAAACAAACAAAGACTGATCAAGAGAGAGATCAGAATGAGAATCTGAGCAAAGTCATCTCTGCAAACAGGATTAGAGAACTGCATGACTTCTTTGAAAATGTTATCACTGAGTTACTTGAAAACACACTACTAGAAAATGAGTTAATTCTGGGCTTAAAGGTAAGGTAAACATTTTATGGTAGGCTTAGGCAATTGCCCAGTTAAAGCACACAGCTGTAAGGTTGCTCTGATTACAGTATGCAAAACCTGTGATTACAATTTAAGGCATCTGGTGGTTCTGGTTGCCAGATTTTTATATCCCTTGTCAATTGTGCTTGCAACCTTGGAAAGCAGTTTTGTTTGGACACATAGATCTGCATTTTCATAATTTATCTTATTTAAATATCTATAAGTATAAGCCAAATAACTAACCTCTTTCAAATAAAATCTCATTCTTGTGCTATATTCTAAATCACTGAAGTATTCTCTTGACTCTAGTTTAACAGTTTCTCTTCACATCTGTTTTTCAACTTAAAAATATTAAATAAGTAACTTGGGGAATCTGGTATTTGTGCTTACTTGAAAGCATGAAATATGGACATCAAAAGGGATTTATTTCAAGATTTAAAGCCAGTTTCATGATCTGGCTCATTTATTGTAATTTAGAGCAATATAAAGCATCAAAATGTTCTTGACCTATTAAGTGGCTTTGGAACTTCTTATGGGGTTTTTTTTTTCCCCTAAAAATGCTACAAAGCATGATTACATAAAATCCTTCTGTTCTTTCCTTCATATTCACTAAACCTCTCCCACTTTGTGCATTCTCTGCATGTACACATCATAAAATCTCTTTTCCTGACCTGAACCAAGATACTCACTCATCCTTCTTTGCTTATATTCCCCTCTCTCTTCATCATACAATGTAAAACTGTAGAAAGCAGGACTTTTTACAACTACATTTCATATTTTTTTTAGTGGCAGGTGCTTACTGTCATCTTTCTTCAAAGATGAATAAAAGAATTACTTTCACCCAGAATGCCCATCATCTCCCACTGACCTTAGCGAGAGCAGAACGTGTTCCCATTGCACACTCTCGGAGAGCAAAGCTCCTGGGTTTCCCTGAGAAAGGACTGGAAGAACTTTTTCAATAGAGGCTCTAGTTAAGGCAGCTGAGGCTGAGCTTCATTGACAAGACTGAGGATTAGCAGCCATTTTGCAAGGCTGCTGTTCTTTGTGGCACGCCTCTTTGTAGAGTACTGTTCATCTGCCAAGGCGCCTCCTTCCTTTATAAGCAGTAGCACACTCAGAATTTTTGCAGAGGGGAGAATGGCTTGGGTCATTTACAAGAGGGAAGGGCACAGGAATGAAATGCTTCAGTTCCCACCCATGAGTTCGGAAGCTTGGCAGTTTGCTTTGTACAGCATGTCGGTCTTCTCCAGTATCTTGCTCAAATTTGGAAGGTGCAGCAGGGATTATTTGCCAGATTTCTCCTTTGCCACATTGCTAGTTATGGGAAGATAATTTTTAATCTCTTTTTAATTTCATTAATAGTTAGTGTATAAGACTTGTGTTGTTATATGTTAACCTTGATTACATGATGGTTATTTTGGACAAAGGAATTCTCAAAACATAATAGCTCACTATTACTTATGCATCTTCTTTCAAAAATTCTGCTTTTGAAGGAGTAAGTCAATCAATGA
>NW_010340705.1:0-18349 GCF_000700745.2 Antrostomus carolinensis | reverse complement strand
AGGTATTAATACATTCAGATTTGAAAGAAGGAATAGTTAGTTATTAGCATTTCAGTGAGTCTTTGTGGATTTTTTTCATGGAACTTTTTTTTTTACCCTAAGACTTTGGCTGGCATGTGTTCTTGAAGAAAGTTAAATATATAAATGAAGGCACAAATGGGAAAAAGCAAGTCTCAAAGTATGCTTAAATTGCAAAAACAGCTGGGAAAACTGAAAAAAATAATTTCACAATTAAGGTTTGTAATAAAGTTATGGTGATCCATTTTTAGAAAGACAGAATTCTCTAAGGTCATCAATTTGGGGCTGTGATGCTTTATTACTTCAAATCATATAAAATCATAAAATTTGATGAAAATACTTTAGCTAAGTTGCCAAAAGAACAAGGACAGATCAGTCATATTGGAGCACATTCCAAAACACTGCTTTGATAGCCAAGATTATCTTTTTTTAAGCAAGCTTTAAATTGGCAAGAAACAAAAGACAACATGTAGAGTATGTGTTAAAAGAAATTTGTTTTCTAACCACTGGCAGAAATAGTACTAATCCTTTATGAAAGGTTGCCAATACTTATTTAAATTAAGTCTTCCTGATTGCTGTTGTGTAGTTTGTGTCCATATCGCAGAACAGTTTTCCAAAGAATCAAAAAATTATTTGTGTATTTTGTAGACAGACACTTTAACTTACAATTTTTTCATTTAAAGTTATAAATGAGGTCTTGCTTTTGGTTTTTTTCTGCCAAATGGTTAGTCTATAGTAGTTGAACAGCCATGTTCCTGGCAGCATTTATAGCTATATGAATACATACATCCTTCTTTGCCAAATGCCACTCCATATAAATGGTACAAATAGTTCTGGCTGCTAGTTTAATTTTATAGAATTTGTCGCTTATTGGAGCAGTCTTTCCACATAAAGTTTGTTGATTTTCTTCATGTTTATAATCTGATTCTGTCAACTGTAACCTTTATTTTCAGAGAGAGCTAATGTTAATCATGAGTTTCTACACAGTGCTGTGTCCTCTAGAAAAAGTAGGTAGGTGGCTGGAGCTGCATGATCCTTTCTATCCACCCCTAACATCATCAGAACCTATAAAGATCATTTTTCCTTGAATCAAATATGGATTACTAGACTAAGCAATTTACCACTTTCAGGGAATTCATCAACAAGTTTGAGAAAATTCCAAAAGAACTGTTTTTAGGCTTTCTCACACCTTGTCTACTGAAATCTGAAGATAATCTTTATTCTTACAATAAAGCATCCACTCTAAAACTGTAGCTGCTAGGAGAAATGGGAAAGAGCTCAAAGTTTATCTGCAGTCCTATCTCTATAGCCCTGTGTTTAGATCAGATGATTCATTGCATGAAAAATGGCATTAGCCTCATAAACTCAGCAACTGCTATGTATTATATACTGTATAAACTGCAGCATAGGAAGTTCCACCTGAACATAAGGAAAAACTTCTTTACTATGAGGGTGACTGATCACTGGAACAGGCTGCCCAGAGAGGTTGTGGAATCTCCCTCCCTGAAGATATTCAAAAGCTGTCGGGACAAAATCCTGGTTCATGTGCTGTAGGAGTCCCTGCTTGAGCAGGGTGGTTGGACTAGATGACCTTCAGATGTCCCTTCCAACCTCAACCATTCTGTGATTCTGTGTGATTCTGCATGAAGCTCAGCTGTATTTGGGTTGTTCATTCTATCCAACAGCTGACTGCTGGCCCAGTGGAGAGGTCACACACCTCCATGCCCCAGCCACATGTTCCTTCTCCCTTCCTTGCACTGGCTCTCACATTTATTGTTGGGTTTTTGACTAAGCCTGGAGGCACTAACCTAAAAGAAAACAAGGGAGACAATTTCTTGTCACGTTTGTGGACTGTGGATCTCTCCTAGATGTCAAACTGTGACTAAGATAACCATGGCTGTTGATAGTGTAGAAAAGTTGTTTTAAGAAGTATCATGATTTAAAATTATATGCTAGAGTTATATACTCTAAAATACAGACTTTGCCTAATACTCTCCTAAGGATATCACTGCATATGAGGGTCATTATCTTCCTCTGATTGCAGTAACAACTGATTGTTCTTCTGCCATTAATTTGAAGTTTTAGATCTTCCATATTCTTGGCAGCAGTGGTCTGATAAATATGGAATAATTTAACTAGAGCTATCTTTCTTCATGTTTTCAAGGGGGGAAACCAAAGAAAATGTGGAAGGTTTCAATGAGAAACCTATTTCTATTCAGACCTTGATTGTGCTTAGTAATTAATTTACAAAATAGTTCAAAAGAACTCGCAGAAGTATTGAACAGGTTATAGGACAACATGTGCTGCATGCTTAGTCATCTAATGTAAGAACAGAGAAAACTGAAATGACATGTCTGTAGTGTTTTTCCTCTAATTTTTGTTTTGAATTTCCAAAAGTGCAGTAGATCCAGAAGAAAACCTAGCAACAGAAAATACAACATTTACAGCTAAGCATTTTTTAAATATGCATTGAAGCTACAGTGTTTGACACATAGTAAGCTGTCAAAAGCTTTTTGAGTTACTGTTCCTGCATGTCTACTAAAAATGTCCCATGCTTTATTCAAAACTTATCTTTGTGAATTTAAACTAAACGAACTTAATGAGCCCTTGCAATACTTGTGGTCATCATCCTAACATTTTGTTCCCCAAGATATTTAGTTTATACTAAATTGAGCAAGATGGAAAATGGACTTGAGCATCCATAATCAACTTTGCTTAGTTCTAGTGACCGGGCAAAATAAGAAAAATGCTGATGTGTCTCATCAGTTCTTTCTCTCAATACTTTTTCAGAGTACAGATGAGACCTTTGTACTTCTCATACTCCAAATGTCTTGAGTTATCTTTAACCTAGTAGTGCTTGGTCTTAGTTGCTTGCCCTTGTTTGAGACTGGCAGTGTTTTTTGGATTGTGGCCACGTCTGGTTTCTTCATGAGTCATCTGAAGTAGAATTTAGTCTATAATTTGAAACATTTTTTTCAAACTCTGTGCCAATGTCCAATTGTCACATTGTAGATGGTCATCCATATATGCCACAGTATCCTTAAATTTCTGATTCACAGATACATTTCTGTATATAGAGAAAAAATACAATTTTGTCAAAGACTATTTTAACAGACTTTACTTTCAGTGAAAATACTAGGGATGTAAATTGTGTATTTGTGGTATAATAGAAGTCTGCACACTAGGAAGAAGTTTTCTTGGGATGAGACTATCTTTTTGGATCTTTTTAAACATGGATATCAGTGAAATGTAAGGTAGTCTTTATAAAAAGAAAACAGTCATTAAATATGTGAACACAACAATTTAATCACAGCAGTTCATATGGGCAATATTCTACCTACATACATATGCCACACATGCTGTTTAATGTGCATGTATGTAATGAATGGAACATAATATTGCCAGGCTCTCCACATGTGCTTATCTTTATATTTCTGCATCACTGCAATGTATTGGTGTTATTAAGACAAAATACTGCAAAAATTTCAATTTTGCATACAGTTTTGTTCTCTTTAAATTAGCTTTTTATACTTGTTTTCACAGTCTATCAAAAGTTAGAACAAAAATGGAAAAATCACTATTCCTTCCAAGATCCATTTATCTTGACAGACCTAAGGGAACACATTTTTAAGGGCATTGCATCAATCCCCATCCATCAGTCCTTAAGCTATTTTAAATTACCTTTTAACAAAATAATATATTTTTTCTATGTTTTCTGAAAGTCACTTATTGATTTTAGTAGCCTGTAACTTTTAGAAAAAATCAGTACACTGCAGAAGAAAAAAGCAATCGTGTCTGGAACGAGACTTTATAAATTGCCTTTTTTTTGTCCTTCTTTCTTCTTTTCCTGGGACAGGATGTCCCTATGGACTATGTGTTGCTTCTCAAGGGAGGGAAAAAAATCTTTTGGGAATGTATATGGGAATGCTTGAGATGTCTCTATGCTATTAGCTTCTTACATGCCCCACTGAGCATGTCTGCCTGCCCAGACCTCCAGCTAAGATTTTTCTCTTATCTCATTTTCCTGTCAGCAAACAGAAGGTGAAAGTAACATCATAAATGAATACTAGCTGAAAGTGAGCTGTGATTTATTGGAAAATACTCAAGCTAAAATTGCGTAATAAAATACTAAAGGTTTAAATGCTAACTCTTAAAATAGTAAACACAGACTTTAAAGTTAACAATATGCAGGAGATGGTTCAGTTAATGCCACTTGTGCACTAAGTGAAAGCTTACCAACTTATTCTCATGTCTGATTATATCTTGTTTAGAAGAAGCTGTTTGTTATGCTTTTAGAATTTACACTTTATAGCAGAAGGAAAAAATTCTCCCTTTCACTGGGAATAATCCACTTGAATAAAACCCAAATATTTCATTAATATAACATGAAATTAAATGCCTTCATTGTCTGCACAAATATTTATGAAGAACAACTTTCACTCTCTGTTCTTGAGTGGAAGTATTTTGTTCCTATTACTGAAAGGTATTGCAGCATGATCATACTTTCTACTGTATGTTTTGAACTAACTACAAAAGTTATAATCGAAACCTAGAAAAATCAAAAGAGTGCATGAGAAAAGGAAAGAGACTTTGAGAACTGAAACTATCCCAAGGGCTATCTTAGACTTGAGCTCACATGATTCCAGACACTGAGCTGGTTTTGTACATCTCCCACTGCACTACTGCCTTCCTAACTGCCTATGTGTTTTTACATGGTTTGTCACTTGGAGTATGACATACGTCCTTTATACTATACATGATGCATGTACTTTATACAGTGCACAAATGTGCATTATTTTAAGAGATGTAAATAAAATTGCAAATGAAAAATGTTCTTGAGAATTCCAAAAAATGTTGTTACTAGAAACTAAATAGTATCCTTGACAAATACTTTAATAGTCCAAGTTTCTATATCAGTAAGAAACTAATTTAAAAGCAAAATTTAACAACAGTACCTTTAGAACTAAAACAAAGTATATGGTGATTAACCACTCTCATTATGAGTTGAGGATATTCATTAAGGTAGTAATCTAAGATTCTGATTCACCATTTTTCAAGATCACAGCTAAGTGGTATTTCTCTTAGAAACCAGGGAAGGAATTCATAAAGTTCCCATTAGTCTAAAAATAAAGAATAAATAAATAAATAGTCTGAGTCATGAATGGCATTTTGCCGAAGTTCAGTAGCACTGAAGCCAGGAAGACAAGAAGCCAGTGATGCTTCTACCATTCACTGAAATGAATATAAATATTCCTCATTATGTGCAACAAGCCACCAACATTCAACATTAGGATTTCTTATTTATGAACAGTATAAGAAATACTGCTAATTGATACTTGATTTTTAAATACTAGGTTATAGCGTTGGGCTATAATTTCACAAATTGAATATTCAAACTTTTTGGAGACAAGCCTACATGTTTGCAGTCATATTTCGAACTTGCATGCTACCATCAGTGAATCATGACTTTACCAAACTGGTATAAAGAGGAGATCCTGCCCTAAAAAGCCCACATTTTAATAAACACATGCTAAGATCCCGGATCTAAAGTAATCTTTTTCCATTTGCATATTTTTTTCCATTGCAATGAGCAACAAGCAGCTGAAATAAAAGCTGATGGTAGGAGTACTTAAGCCATTTTTCATGAAAGACATCGGCTATGTAGCCTTATAAATTTTACAAAATTTTTAGTGAATTTGTATCTGGCACAGATTGTTCTTAATATAAAACCATTTATCTTTTTTTTTCCCCTCAACTTACAATATTAAGTTAGTTTTGTTATTAATTCCTCTTTCAACAGGACAGCTTATATCATGAGAATACCTCATGATGTGGTGGAGCAAATCATAGTACCATTTTTCAAGGAAATATAAAGCAAATTCCTCTTTTCAAAATAAGTTATTGGGGAAGTGAAACAGAGCTAGGCATTCACAGTTCACTCTCAGCATTGCTTTCTAGGGAAGCAGTCATCTTGCATTCCACTTCCAACCAGAAGGAAGAATGATTCGGAGTTCAAGGATCAAACTAGTTAGGAAGCTGTGGAACACAATTAGTCCCTTTTCTAAGCTATAAAACTGAGTGTCTCCTGTTTCAAAACTGTGTTCACAGAGCTCTTTCAGCATGAAAAATCATTAGTTTGTTTTGGGGGTTTTTTTAAACTTCACAGATAAAGGAAACTGAAAGCATTTTGAGTAGCTTTTAAACTTTGCAACATACTGGCTTCTAAATATAGTTTATGGAGCTTTTATGAGATTTTTTTCTTGAAGAAGAAGCCTCAGTGATGATGCTACCAAAAGAGAACCTGTAATTTGAGCTGAAGACCTGCCAGTTTTTGAATGCTCGAGACTTTGAGGCAGTGCACATGTCAGCTGCTGATTTCAGTTTTAAAGGATTGAATTTTTCTACTAAAAGCTCATGCACTGATTTTCCTGTGCATTTGCAAAAAGAAAAAAAAAAAAACAAAACTGTAATTTCCTCTCTGAAGTGCTGTGGTTCTCTTTTTAAGGCATGGTGCATCTTTCTCTCCACCATTTCCATTGCCAATATGCTAGAGGGACAGGGGAAATGTGTCTGAAAAGCTGCTATATTTTCATCACCAGTCTGAAAATTCCTCACTTGCCAGACCTGACCTGTCAGAGAACTTCACTGAAGTTTCCAAAACACTGGGTGACGAAAGTAGGACCCCAAAACCAAAATGGACTTGACTGTGACTACAGAAAGCACTAAGTGCTGCCTTAAGTAAGGGAAGCTCAAGTGTTCACCTCTGCTTAGTTAAAAAACTGAGCATCTTGATATGTTCTTGTTAAATGCCACTTATTTAATTCCCTTTGCTGTTCCATTAGCACAGTTAGGAGTCTTTAAAGCAAAAGCTTCTGAGGAATTCCATGCTTGAAAGATAAAACAGGAAGCTACTGTGTTAAGAGTGGACAAACACAAATACTTGGAAATAATATCAGCATATATAAGCAGCATATTGCAGAAACAAAATGTTGTGCGTGATGCAGGAAAAAAAATATATATTATGTAATCATGGTAAAAAAAACACATTTTTTTTATAAATAGCTAGGATTACCCATCTAAAAGCAGGCAGTTTAGTTTGTTGGAACAGAACCAAGAAGAAAAGTCTTTCCATCCATTGCTTCCAGAAGTTCCTCTTTGTCTCTGGTGCCCCACTGAGCACTGAGGTGATGGAGAGTCACCTCTCCAGCTGAGTTCCAGTCAGTGCTCCTGAAAGCCTGAAGCCAGTTGGTGACTTTCTATGAAGACCAGAAACTGGAGCCAGATCCTCTCAAAACAAATGGAGCTACTGGCACTAACTGTAATAGAAGAGGAGGAAATCTCAGCAAAAATGGCTGAGAACCAAAGCTAATCACTATAGGATTGGTATTTTATAGGGGGAAACTGTCCCTGTCTCTCAAGATCTGATGGGATGGGCCATTGGAGAGACTTTTAAATATACTTTCGAGAGACTCCCAAGTCTCTTGTACCAAGAAAGTACAATCCCATTGTACAATACTGCATGCAGCTAGCCAGAAAAAGAAGCTATCTGTCTTAACGGCCAGGAGAGTATGCATGTAGGTGAGAGTTAAAAAGATATTTAACAATGAGGACAAAAGAATTCGGAACTGAGAATCCTGGATGACAAGGGACGTAGAGAAAAGGGAGTTCAGACTGGACAACCAGGAAGCTGAATGGTCTTAATGAAGGGAAAGAAGAAGGAAAAAAAAAAGGGGGGGGAACTGAATCTGTGTGAGCAGAATTTTGAAAATGGCTGTGTCAGGGATAGGAATTCATAAAGGCAATGAGCTGCAAAAGAGGGCAGGATGACTGATCTTAAAGCTGGCTGAGGGAAGGAATTGTCTGGTTGGCGTGAAGGTTAAAAAACATTGTGAAGTTGGAAGGAAATTCACTGAGGAAAATGGTGAGTGTGAAGGGCTTCGCTGGATGAGACTCTTGGGAAGTGTTATTCCCACATAGACTTGAAAGGGACAAGAAAAGGAAAATGTGTATTTCCTTGTGTTTAAAATTATCACTCTTTTTTTCTATTCTAATAGCATCCTTACTAGTTAGAGGTAATCCACATGAAGTAAGCCTTAAAGCACATGTCTGATTTACTGGTTTACTCCATTATCAGCTTCAAATAGTTTAAAAAAAAGTTTCACCTTTTGAGTCAAATGAGATTTTAGATACATCAGATGAAATCTCAGTTTCACTAAAAAATCAGTGCGAATTTTTCTACTTGCCTAGAGTGGAGCAAGATTTTTGTCTGCTGTCCTCAAAGCCTTTTTAAAATAATGAAATTTACAATAACAAAGAAGCTGAACTCAAAACATGGATAAGTTTTCTCTAGATAGAAGTCAAATAAACTTAAGTATCAGGGAAAAAAATTACTAACTATATTTAAACTTTCCTCTGTAGCTGGTAAACTGTAGTTGTCAGAATCCTTGCTTGTACATGGTAAGACAGGGTCAGATTGTTGCAGTTTATACCCTAAGGCTTAGGTTATTAGTCTTAAGGTTTACCTTCTCATTACTTGAACTTTGTTTCATCATTTCAGAGTAGATTTCAGAAAACATTTCTAGTAAGGCTCCAGTAGCAGTTACAACAGGGGTTTTTTATTTTACTATTACTTTATAGGCAATCATTATGTCTGACAGAAAATCTGGCAACAGGGTGGAAGTTTGACATAAGTGAAAAACACAGACAGTTAATATGGTCAAAGTTCAGATCTCATGCAAGGAAGTTTGGTTTTATTTAAGTCAGTTCCTTAGAAGCAGAAAAATACAAGATTTTGTCTGGTTTTACTCATTCACTTAAGCTGTCTTTTGCCTACTTTATCCATTTTTTTAAAGTTGTATTAAGAAACTGGAAGCTGGTGTTCCCTTTGAATAGCTGAATTACCCTGTTTATAGAAAAGCTTTCTAAAAAGGAAAGTAAAAACATGGAAATTTTTTCAAGAAGTCTTCACCAGGGAATTTTCTTGAATATTGAACTGTCTGAATGGACAGGATATCTGTTAATGCAATAGGAAAGTTTGGCAAGCGTGTTTTACCTGGCTACACATATTTAAGTCTTGATGTACAGCTTTTTTGATGTTCGAATGTTGACTCTGCACAGCTGAGATTGTCAGCTGACATCTGATACCATGGAAAAATGAGGCTACTGCTTCTTCACTGATAAGCATATTCTCCTTACAGGGCTGGTTTATATTTCAATTTGAAACTGTGGGTTTGAACTAGTATCTTGCAGATGGTTGCACCTTGCAAATGGAAAATGAAGAGAAAATTGTTGTACAGAAGCAGTTGTACAGAAGGTCCTAAAGGAAGTATATGAAGGGTCTTAGGATGATTTCTACAAGTTTCTTGGTGAACTTTTTTTTTTTTTTTTTTTGGTGACAGCTATCAAAATTAAACCTCTTGGCTTACTCAAATACCTCAGTGTGAGGCTATACATCAGGTCATATGATGAACAGCAGGCCTCCGGCACACTGACGTCATACCATATGCAGGGTTGCTGCTGGTGGGTAAGGGCCATGGCTATTGCCCAGGAAATGTCCTTTCCACTGAGCTGGGTGTCTCCCCATTCCCACACCCTGACAGAATGGAACAAAAGAGGCTTCCAGGATCATGCACATCACGTGCAGGCCTGAGCCAAAAAGCAAGCACAGCGATGAAGCTGGTATCATGAGTATATGAGGTGAATTACTCTCAATGCTTGCAGTGTGAGAATGAATAGGTGTGCAGAGCTGTTGTTTTGGACGAGGCTTAGAACACTGCTCAGTCATTTTTATACTAGAGTTTTGAAGAAGATCCTGCCATTTCAAGAAGCATTTGGACAACGCCCTCAGACACGTGGTCTGAATCTTGCGATTGTCCCATGCTACGGCGAGTTGGACTAGATGATCCTTGTGGGTCCCTTCCAACTCACAACATTCTATGATTTTTAAATTGATACATTTTTTCTTTCTTCAAAGATAAGACATTTTAGCTTTTCTCCCTGTCAACAAACTATGTCAAGTGGAGCGATCAAACATTTGCCTAGTGTGTTTTCAGGTGGTTTTGACAAACACTTTATTCAAAAAGCACACTAAAACATTGCTTCTGAAGTAGCTCAAATTATGACAGTTGTGTGATTGATTATGCTGTACCACACCAGAATGCTCTAATATGCTAGCTTTGACTTTGTACTGACTTACTCTGGTCTTTGTGTATGCTTTATCACCGCTTTTGAAATGCATGTAGCTATTTTCAATTTCTTGATAATCATACTATTAAAAGGTACTAAAGAGTCTCAAAATTGAATGCCTCTTAAAGATTTTCAGTTGCTAACATTGAGAAAGCTGTACTGTATCAGGGAAGACTTTCTTCCCACTTCTGAAACTTAAATAATAAGTCATAGCTAGCTATTCAATAAAATAGTCTGCTAAGCTCTCAGCTGTGTTACCACAACACACTGATTTTAAGCCCTCACCAAAATCAATGATATAAAGTTGATATGTTGTTCCCCAGAGGGTAAAGGAACTCTATATAGTTTTTGTTTTTTGGTTTTTGGTTTTTTTTTTTTTTAAGCTCTATCACGATGCTTGAGAATACAGATACAGAACTGAAAAGATAATTTTCTGCCCACAATATTAAAGGGAGTTTGGGCAAAGTTAGGACATTATATGTCACTTGGGTTTAACAGGAATCTCTAGAAACAGCTGAATTGGAAAGAAAGTTGCTGTCATCCAAGAAATCTGAAGTATTCACTCATCTAGAGAGGGAAATGTTTCACTCTTTACAGCTGCTGTGAATAACATAATTCTGAAAAATACCAGATTTCCATCCATACTTACACTAACAGAGAGCGAAGTTAACAGAGAAGGTTGCATATTCTATCAGCCTTCTCTTTTTAGCAGTAAGACATTGTTATGACCTTAGTAGGCTCCTGGAAGATTATTAGATAAACTGATAAAGCTTCATATGGGCAGTATAAAGACAGCAGAAAAGTTCCTGTAGCTTCCCTCTCTCTGTCCAGACTAACTCATAATGTGCTGGAAGCTGGAATGAGAACAGATATCTCCTAATCCTACAAATTGCAGGATATGTTTGCTGAGCTTTGTAAGCAACGTCTTAATTTTAGGGTTAACCTGTTACACAGACAGGTAAAAACTAATATGATTTTTAGTAATTATTTGGAACGTAGTAAGCATTTTTTTAAAGGCATTTAAGGACTAGTAATGTATTTTCCTAGGCAGCTTGAAAACTGACACAGTGAGTGTTTGCAGAACTGTTTAGGTGTGGGATTTTTTTTTTTTTATACAAAACATGGATCTGGATTTTGTAACCTGAAGAATTCTTTAACATTTCCTTTGAGCTTGGTTTATTTGGAATATACTTTAGGTTCACCAAACAGTATTTCATTTATTCTGACTAGAGAATAAATACAATTCTTTTTTCCTCTGCCCCATTTCCTAGAAATAGGTCTGTTAAAGGAAATGAAATGATCACAGTATTTCCAGGTGTAAAGCACTTTTTAACTTTGTGTGTGTGAGGTTATTTGGTTTCATTTGTTCCACTGTTGAATGTGCTGTATCTCTAAGGCATTTATAAGTCTTAAATACTGTGCCATACCTTTTTTTTTCCCAGATGCTTAGCCCTATGAAATTATCTGATGTGTCTAGTATTTTTTCACCTCCTAGTCTAAGAAATTCAAAGAATAAAATGTCAGATAAAATTGTCTGCGCTTATTTCTGAAGCTTCTTATTCAGTGCCATAGAGACTTCTCTTTTTCTTCATGGTTATATTGATACTTATGGTCCACTGACAAATTGTCTTCTCAGTGATTTAGCTGTTATTACTAGTGAGAACATTTGGAGAGCATTTCATTTCCTAGTGAAGCATGTCTTCTGTGTGTGACATCCTTGTTTCATATACTAGTACATATATTAAATATTTTCCATCTTCTCCCATTTTCTGTTCTGCAGTCTGCATGGGTGTCCTTAAGGCTCACATCAGTATTTTATTGCTAACTAGATGCCAGAACCTTTTTTCTCTGAAGTACGACTTGCATCTTCTGTTCCAGGAAGAATTTTTTTTTTTTTTCTGATAAGGGTGCTGAGACACTGGAAGAAGGTGCCCAGAGAAGTTGTGGATGCTTCATCATTGGAAGTGTTCAAGGTCTGGCTGGACAGGGCTTTGATCAACCAGATCAAGTGGAAGATGCCCCTGCCCACACCAGGGGCCTTGGACTAGATGATCTTTGAAGGACTCTCCCAACCCAAGCCGTTCTGTGATTCTGTCAGGACGTGGGAATGGGGAGACACCAAACTCTATGGAAACGCCATCAGTCCTGATTTGACTCTTATACCTAACGTGTTTTAACAAGTGGGAAGCATAATGTTTATATATATTCGTATCATATTTGCAGCCTAGTCCACTTTTCTACTTTGTATCCATTGCCTCTTGATTCTGGGGCTTGCACACTTCAGTGCCACAGTAGTATGCCAGGATGAGGGCCATGCAGCACGCTAGCTTTTGCAGCTTCGTCACCAATGCTGATAAATCTGCCTCTTCAAGGAGGATTTCTTTTAAGTTTTCCATTCCTCTATTTCTCTCTTTTCTAGGCTGAAGGGACAGACTGAACTTACTCTAGGGAGCTAATTAAGACAGACTGAGTCATCTGATGAAACTCTGGCTTTGGTAAGCTCCAGAGAAGGATCCAAGAGTGGCACCTCTCTGTTGTAGACTCTGATCTAAGAGCTGACACTATGTCATCTAAATCAGCTGGCAGCATTTTGCACGTCTAGCCCTATAATAATGGTAATGGTGGAGGAAGACAGTCTTACTTTGTCCCCATCCTGGCTTTCAGCCAAAGCTACATAAAATCCCATGAAAAACAGATGCAAGAGGAGGTTCTTGCATTAAAGTATGTAAAAGGTTGTTAAATAAATAGTGGTTTACTAAGCTGTCTTAGTTTCCTGTAAGAACTATTGTAAATCAAATAATGTATAGTGTGGTATAGCTTCAAAACCAAAAATACTGTAGTATGAAAAGGACGGTATAATACAGTCACTGAAGATACCAGATGTCATATTTTGAAGGTTAGAAATGAGTATCTGTGTCTTCTAGGCAAAATTCCATTCTAAGCAATACATACATGACAGCTTGTTTCTTCTGATTAGGAATCAAGCATATTATATCAGTTATTTACCTTGGTAAATTATAGAGAGATGCACATTATTGAATTTGCTCAAAATTAACAACAAAGAAGGAGCAGTAACAAGATAACTGCCTGTAAAAGAAACACCATTCTGAACCTCAGTCTTCTGGAAAAGTTTCCAAGATATTCTAAAGGTTATGCTGTTAAGTTTTGTATGTTAAGTGGGTATGCAAAGAAAAAGAACTCGAAACTGTCAACTCAAGCATCTTCAGGATCATTTCCTATATGCGCACTTGAAGAAAGAGAAAAAAGAAGAAAAATAAAGCACCTTATGTCAATAATTAATGGAGAAAGTCTCCCAATTTGCTGTTTGGACCAGTCAAAGATTATAAGCTTATGATCATATTAATAACAAAGTACATGAAAATACATCTTGAATGCTAGTAAGAGACCGGTTCAGTACAACAAGCCTCTGTTTATCACATTTTTTACTGATAACATCTTGGAGATGGTGAGCTCTCAACTTCAATTTTGTCTTGTAGATCTGTACAAGAAAGTCTCTACTCCTCTTTGTTGATTTTGTAGAATTTCATACCTGTATCACCAATTTGGTATTTGTGGAACGATGCAGAAACAGCCTTTTAAAAAAATAGTTTTTAAACACATGCAAAAGTGTAATTTCAAATCCTTTCACAGAAATTTACCTACAGGAGAAATAACAATAAACTACATAGTCAGGTCATTTAAAGTAGCGTGGAAACTTTATCCAGTAACATGTACTAATCTGAAAGAAAAAAAGTATTTTCTTTTGGGTCCTGCCAGTACTCTTTTGCTTAGCGAATACATAGTTGATAGACAGAAACAAGCACTTTTCACAATAAGTGAAAACAGATGCATTACTTAAGAAAGGAATGCAGCTCTTGATTCGGAGTCGGAATCATCTCTTGCGTACTTAAAATCCAACGCTGTACAATGTATTTGTCCTTGTGCATTGCGTGCAGATGTTTTTTGGACAACAGCATGGCAGAATATCTTTTCTTATTTGAGATACGAAGTTCAGTACAAGTATGACAATAATTATAACCTTTCATTGGTAATTACTCATCAAAAAATTATAAGCATTCATTCCCGTACATCTTAAAACATCTGATTTTATTGTCCTTAGGGAAGAAACACATTTCAAAGTGACAAAGGGTTTTTAGCTTCCTGGATAACATGACAAGGAAAAACGAATCTCAGTTCAGAGTATCCAAAGATACTGCATCCCTATCAGCAAAGTGTCCCCTTCCTAGTCTCTTGGGATGGTTCAGGATGATGTTCCAGTCTTAGGTTTTAATTTGGACTCCTGGCACAGACTTTTAATTTCTAGTCTTTTGATCTGCTGATAAACTACAAATTAATTGCCTATATTCCATACACTATAATCAATTTGATCATACATTATTTTCAGCTCTTTATAGCAGGAAAGACTTAAGAAAATATGACCCGTTTCTTTTACACTGTTGCTTTGGAGAGAGTCATATCTCCTGAGTCACAGGATTTAGTTTATGTGCTAAGAAGGAAATTCAAGTCAGCATTCACTTATTTCAGTGTCTTAATACCTGAAAAAATGCAGTTCCCTGAGTAGAAATGCTGTGATCCAAACAGTAAAGCTGCCATTAATTCAGATAGAGATTTGTTTAAGTGTGGAACTTAAGGCAATCACCTGTCTTCTAGGAATATTTGAAAGCCCAATGTTGTTTTTACATTAAAAATATCTTAAGTATAATAGCCAACATACATGTCTATACTTAAAATATCCAATCTTGTAGCTCAGCTGTATACCAGTCTGCTATCCTCTCAAATTAATTGAAAATCTTACTGAGAGGTTTGTTCTCCCTCACCCAGACACACTTTAAAAAAAATCTTGCACTTCAGTATACAAATTGATCCCAAGGCAGGGAAAGTCAAAGTAGAAAGTTCATATCAGGTATATTGCTGTACAGTTGATCTAGGGTTTTGGCCTTTGCTCTACAGCATCGCTTACTGGCTTACTGCTAAACACTGGATTAGGTGGAATAGTGTTTTTTTCCAGAACATCTGAACATTTAAACATAATCTACTTTTGAAAAGACATTCTCCAGTTTTATGTATGGTGCATACAGTAGCAGCATAAGACATTAATGCGGTTCAGACCAAAAAAATGTGTTTTCATGAAGCAGAAACCAATTTAAAGTGTAGAACAAAGTCTTCTGCTCCCTATGCAGGAGATCAGAAAAGAACCTGGCCCTACATAACTCATTTTCTTTCCATTGTGTCTGTCCATGAACCAGATGAAGCGCACACTTCCCATGCTGTTCCATTCATGCAGCTTAGAGCATTCATTCAGAAACAGAATGTTTCCTTTAGTTGATGGATTAAAGGCAGGAGTGGGGGAGGAGTGTAAAAATATTTTGGGATGTGCAATATTTCAGGAACAACGTTTAAAGGTTAATTCATGCTAAAAGTTTGTAATGTATTTCTTTTACACAGCTTCAAAACAGAACAGGTGCTGCCTCTTACATGAGCAAAAATAACTTTTTTAAAAAGCAAGACCTAGAGCAGATTTTTGGGCAATTGCTGAGAAGTTACTGTCAGGTTATTTTTTAAATCAATCTTATATTACACTTTCAGTTTTTTTAATTTATTTTTTTTTCTCCGTGCCCTGACTAATCTATTATTGTATTTTGGTAAGTTGAAATATGAACCTAGGAATGCGTATTAGTGACCTTAAAAAAAAACCAGCAAGTAAACTCTGCAAGCAACTTTAAAGGTTATTGTTTGCTTTTCATCTTCACTTGCAGACCAGGTGTCTCTAGCAAAGCAAATCTGAGGAAAAGCTACTTTTGTTGGAGCCTCTTTGTGAACAAAACAGATGACATAAAGAGCAGGTGTTAAAATAGTGAAAAAGGCAAACAGCAGTTATTTTACAGGATGTTTAGCTGTGGAAGAGCAAGAAAAAAAATCAGGCTATTCTAAAGCATCTTATTTGGAAATCTTTGCTCAAATAAAAGAAACATTTCTCTGTCTTGTAAAACAGAATATGCTTTTTGATCCCCCAAAGAATGGCTCACACATACTTACCCTGTTCCTCTTGTAACTGATTTCCCAGGGACTGACAGGAAAAAGCATAGTTTTTACTAAATAAGGATGCTGGAATTTGCTTACTGGTTTCTGTTTACCTGATGCCACTTAAGATACTGTGTTTGCCTACTTAAGTGGCATTTAGCACTGGAGTCCTGTGTGTGATTTGACTATTTATGTTAGGAAATTGCTGAGCAGCTGGGTAGATTAGACTGGTTTACTCTGTGTGTTTTTCATCCTGCATTGCACATCTGTTAATGTTGGTCTTAACATCACAATAGCGAGCACTGTAAATTAATAAGTGTGTGTTTGCCTGTGAGATTAAAAAAACAAAAGCTACTGAACTGCCGTCATTTGGATGTCTAAATTAAGCATCCTAAACCCATAAAGATAGATTTAGAGGCCCACACTGCAGCATTCAAGTGCATTTTGGATTTAAGCTTCATTTTCAGGTAGATGACACCACTACACTTTCTGCTTGGAAGTGTTACTTCCTTTTCTTACAGACACAAATTCTCTTGCAGGTGCCTTTGATTCCATCATGCTAGTTCTGTAACTTTGTAACTGATGAGAGAAGTGAACCCTAATGCAAAATTATTTTATAGTCATGTAATCTTAGAATAAAGAATTGACTACTCATTGTAGAGAATTGTGAATTTTCTCTATTATTCAAAACAAATATTTCTTTCTTCATTAAAAAACCACTTATGACATCACTTGAACACTTATTTGGAGATACTCTTGTCAACTGCTCTGTTAAGTCCTCAAAATATTTATTGCTTAGAAGATAGGCATCTTGGTATGAAACATAAACACTCATAAATTTCCTTTGCTATTACACTATACTATCACACTTCTTCAGGTACCAGTGAAGTAAAGGTTTATTCAAATCAAAATCTATTGAACTGTATAGCATTTAGAATCAAGTGAGTTTCTGTTAAAATGTGGAAGAGTGATCAGGTTTATTCTCCAGTAAAAATAAAAATATATGCAGCATATTATTTTTTTTTCCTGCCGTTTCAGGTATAATTTTACAAGTATTGGTGCTTTGGCGATAATCATGTCATTTTGCCTCTACCTGTAAGGGCGTTGCATTAAAGGAAGCTCTGTGGCATCTGCAACACCTTCTCCAGAATATTTTTCCCTTGAATATTGTATATTTGAGTGGAAATGTTAGAGGATGTGAAGTATATCCGCTAATGAGCTTTCTTGAAATTCTATCACTTCCCTCAGCTAATTTCACTGCAAGTCAGGCTTGCAGTCTTTGCTTAGAATTACAGTTCTCTGTCAGTGGGACTTACATATGTTCACTTCTACCTGCGAGTTTTGAAATCATGTTTCAGATAACATTTTTCAAACATGCCTCAGGTACAGGTTCTTTCTATATTCTTTAAATAGAGATGAAATAGCCCTTGTCGGTCAATTATAAATTAGTAGCTGGTTCTTTCATGTCAGAAATTTCATGTGGCATGCTCCCGCTCTGCCTGCATGTGTAATTACTGTTTGTTCAAGAAAATCAAATGTAATGACAAACTTTAAAGCAGGAGCTCTGCAGAACAGCGCAGTTCTGTTCCTTTCCAGTCAGTAACATTAAGTTTTCAGACTTCAACTTTTTGATTGAAAAGTAACTCAGAAATTTAGATCATGCGTTTTGTGAATTTATAAACTGTTGGCAGAAAAAAACCCCACAATGAAAACAGGTAACAGGATGCTGTAAACAAGACTTTTCGAATAGAAATGCTGTCACCCTACCTTCATCAACCACTGAGTGTTGTTTTCCATGATGTTCTCAAGTAGTTGCAGTCTCTGAAGGGAATCGTCGTAATCGAGAGGCGCGTCCCTCTGCACCGCGTTGGGCACGTAGGAGGTGGGAGAGCGGCAGTTGTCCGCCTCGGGCAGGAGGAAGGTGTAGCTGCAGGACCCGTGCTGAACCTGGTACTGCTTCTTGCCGATGGTCTCCATGCTTTTGCTGAAGGAGTTGTATCCCGACGCTAAGACAAGACAGCAGCCCCACAAGAAGTAAACAGTCAGCTGCATTTTAGTCCCTGCGGTAACCCAGCCGCCCCCGAGTGCTTCGCCGCGCTGCCCA
>NW_010340704.1:0-4758 GCF_000700745.2 Antrostomus carolinensis | reverse complement strand
TTCTTCCTAATATCTCATCTAAACCTCCCCCAAGTACCAAGTATTTCTGTGAAAGGTATCACTGTACATCTGACTTGAGATCTGAACATGGTGATTGTCACCACAGCATTTACAAAGGGTCTGAGATCAAGAGAAGTTTTTACATTTAGGAACAAAAGCGGTCCTATTAAAACAGAAAACTGGTCGTTGTTGCAGGCTTTTTTCTTTAAGCAGGACATGAAGCATTTCCATGCAACTTCTCCTAAAATACCTTTTTATCAAAGTCATTTTGGAAAAGCAAAGGATGAAAGTTGAATGTATTTCAGTTCCCTCATCCAAACACATCTGGATATTCCCAGGCAGTTTTGCAATTGGCTGTTGTGCAATAACTTAGCTACAAAAAATGGATGGGAAGAGGGTGAAAGACCATTAATATTGCAGCTGAATAAAGAAAGAACAACTCTGCTGAGGCTTAAACTGTTGCTGTCTCTTTCACCTAGAAGAAATGAAGAACAGCAGAAGTGTCCTACAATCTTCATTTCTCCAAAAGTCTCCAGAGGAATTCGGGAAAAGCCTGACAAGGACACCTGACCAGATCTCAGCTACAGCCTCTATGCAGAAAGCTGTAAATCAAAACAGGTGTCCCTAAAGTTTATGACAAATCACTGTTCTCCTGCAACACGGCAGATGGTCTGCATGGCCCAAGTATCTATTGCAAAATAGCAAAATTAAAGTCAATTATATTATTTCTTGTATTATTCAACTCTGACAGCACATGAAAATAATTTTTTCAAGTCAGTGGCTTGAGAATATAATGAACAGAATAAACCCCCAAATTCCCAAAAACCATTCACGTTGCTACGTAACAATAAAAGTTTTGGCAGGTTGTGAGTATAATTTTAAATATCTATTGAGTATTTTTTTTTAAAAAAAGTATTTGAGAAACTAGGCCTAAACAGGGATGGAAATGAGTAACTATAATAAATTTTAATTAAGTACAGAGAAATATAAAGCTTGTTGAAAATCAAAGATTACCTTGTTTACAGAATACAAAAAACTCCCCAAATCCAGCAGCTGGAGAAATATTCTAGAAGGAATGGTTTCAACACAGAAACTATATTTTAAGAATATTTTTGTTTTCATACTTGCAAGTGAATTGTATTTATGTGGTACTTAAAGTTTTGTAGGACAGGAACTATCATTTATTATTTTGCAGAACCAGGAAGTTATTGAATTAACTAGAGCCTCAAATCTATAAAAATAGTAACTGAAAACAGCAGCAATACAGTTATATTCCAGTTACAGCTGTACAAAAACATGAACGACCATGTCTTAAACCCAAAGAGCTTTGCTTGTTTTTACAGACATCACTGCAGGTTCCCAGAAGCAGATAGTGTAACTTAACTGCAATTTATAAACTATCAGAAGAATGACTTTTGCTGATTTAAGACATCCCTGACTCCATTCTACAAGATTTTCTGTCATAACCCATGTGTACGACGTGGCAATGAAGGCACATGCCTTACAGGATATTAGCCTAATGGAATACACAGAAAAATTGTTTAGCATTCCAGAAAAAATAGAAAATTAGGAACAAACTTAAGTGGGTTCAATGTTTTGATATGTGAATTATACGAGTAAGCAACAAAAATTCTAGTGTGACTGCTGTTATGGAGCCCTGCCTTGTTACCTGGAAGGATTACAGCATCTCATCAGATAGAAGAGCACCCTTGGGAAAGAGCAGGGAGTGAAACTTTAAAGCTTATGATAGTTAGTAAATGATAAATAAATGTCATATAACCTGAGGATTATACAAAGGTAAGTGAGTATTGAGCTAAAGAAAAGGTTTATAAATAAGGAGAAACGAGATTATTTTTTTTCTGAGAACAAACTGTGTCTACCAATATGAAGAACCTGTACGAAGAAGTTCTCTTCATCCGTTACTGAGCAAAGCTATGAAAAACAAAGTTTAGCTTTATAGCAGAAACTTGCTTGTTCTTTGTTCATGACTCGTATCAGGACAGGTCTCTCAAATTTTTCAGTTGCATAAAGGGAAGTAACTCTCTCCTTGCTTTTCCTACTGAATAAGCAGTAAGTAAGGAGGGAAGAGAAGACGTCTAAAAGGGATGAAGTGTGTCTGATCTCTCCACTGTCCTCTTCAGAAAAGTCAGACTGAAGAGAGGAACAGCTCTAATCACAGAATCACAGAATGTCAGGGATTGGAAGGGACCTCAAAAGATCATCCAGTCCAATTCCCCTGCCAGAGCAGGAACCTAAATGAGATCACACAGGAAGGTGTCCAGGCGGGTCTTGAATGTCTCCAGAGAAGGAGACTCCACAACCTCCCTGGGCAGCCTGTCCCAGTGCTCTGTCACCCTCACTGTAAAGAAGTTTCTTCTCAAGTTTAAGCAGAACCTCCTGTGTTCCAGCTACACCCATTGCCCCTTGTCCTACCATTGGGCATCACTGAGAAGAGCCTGGCTCCATCCTCGTGACATTCACCCTTTACATATTTGTAAACATTAATAAGGTCACTCCTCAGTCTCCTCTTCTCCAAGCTGAAGAGACCCAGCTCCCTCAGCCTTTCCTCATCAGGGAGATGTTCCACTCCCTTAATCATCTTGGTGGCTCTGTGCTGGACAAATCTTCAGCTGGGATGCAACAGCAGAAATGGGACTAGTTCTATCAACATGGGATTTATGCTGAAGGAACAAGCAAGAGGAAACAAATCACATCCCAGTTTCTATCACCAACGCTAAAGCTGTTACCACACCACCTCCTCATCACACTGATGCTACAAAGCAAGGAACTTCACTATTAAAAAAGAAATATGGAACCAGCCGTTGCATGTTACATACCAGGCAAAGAATGTATGAAGGCCCAAACTTCATCAACAGTCCATACTGATGGGTCAGCTTGCACCACTGGTAACAAGTCAATGCTCTCCGGCATCTTCCTCATTCTTAGTTCCCTAAGTTCTCGTTCTCTTTCTCTTTCACTCTGTCTTCGCAGACGGGTGGTCATGGCAGCTGGAACAGCATCTTCATGAGAAGCCACATCTTCTTCTGCAGATGGATAAGTAATTGGAAGCTGGAAAATGTAGTACAAATACACTACAGTATTATATTTTATTTGTAATTCCCAAAACAATGCCATAAATTTAAGCAAATATTCCACAGACCTGTCTAAGAAAATGATCTCGTGACGCCCCATCAGGGCCACTCGGTCGACGCCCGCGTCGCCCAAGACTTTGGCTATCTGATTTCCGATTCCAACGACTGGTCTTGTCTGATGTAAACAGCCCAAATTTCTTAGTGCAACTAAGGCTGTGCCTAAAGAAGTAAGATATATTCAATAATGCACTAATGGTTTTTTTGGACTGCATTCAATCAAGTAACAATAAAATTACATCGCTGTCTACAGAAATGCTGCCTGAAAACAACAACAGCTGTCACAGAAATACAGGAGAAAGGGATCTCAAAGGCTATTTACTCAAACCTTTGGTCTCGATGCGAGATCAAATACATCTCGATCATCCCTGGAAGATGTCAGTCTTTCCCATTCTTAAAGTGTTTTCATTATAGAAATACCTTTGCATTTTCTCACATAGTCCAATCCTGCTTCTCTAAAATGTCCACTAAAAGCCTAAAGTCACATTGTATTTTGTTCTTCCATTTTCTCTACCTACCCGACACCTCGTCAAAGAAGGATGGAGGCAGAAGGGCCAAATCCCTACTGAAGATTATTTAGCTAGTAGTGTCCCAACAAGTATCAAATCAAACATATACATTTCCACTACTTAAAATGGAGACATCTCACACTGGGGATTACAAAAGCAGCAGACCTAAGAGAAATGGAACAGGTTGCCCAAGGAAGTTGTGGATGCCCCCTCCCTGGAAGTGTTCAAGGCCAGGTTGGATGAGGCTTTGAGCAACCTGGTCTAGTGGAAGGTGTCCCTGCTGATGGCAGGGGGGTTGGAACTGGATGAGCTTTAAGGTCCCTTCCAACCCAAACCATTCTGTGATTCTATGAAAAGAGGCCTCAGGACACACTGATGCAAAAAACCCAACAAAAAAAACCCTAAATGGTGATTAGAAATGGGAAACTATTCTCCATTTCTGAAGTATCTGGGATTAAATATCAATTTGCCAGCTTGAATGATGGAACATTTTACATTCAGATGTTGACTATGGATTCTTCCTCTCTTAACCAAAACAAAATAAAAGCAGCATACTAAACCCCAAGAGAAACAGAAACCAGCCGTTTTCCTCTGCCACCCATGTAAAAGCAAATGGAATCACTTATTATTTTCAATAAAGGAGAAGCTTTAGAAAATGCTAAATTATTAAAGTTTATTAATATTTCTGTTTTACTCTATGCAAATAAAGAATTGTTACACTGTTACTAAAACCAGGTAAGAATGTTCTTTATCTATGCAGCATTTCAATTATGCCAAGATAAATTCAGTGGGATTTTTTCCCCTAGCATCACACAAAACTGTGAAAGCCCACCTAGCCCGGTGTTTTTCTCTCTGGCATTGCCCAACATCAAGGGGAAAACACTAAGAATATGAGAAATACGTAACTATTTGTGGCCCATGAACCTCTGCACCAATTCCCTGCACTTAGTAACCCCTAATGGATTTCTCATCCATGATACCCATCCCTTTCCCATAAGCCCAACAGCATTCATGACACTCTCTGGAAAGAGGTCCACAATTTAACTGGAATTCCCTTTCTCTATCTTCTTGAAATATATTATAATATTATATAATATATA
>NW_010340703.1:45194-49332 GCF_000700745.2 Antrostomus carolinensis | reverse complement strand
TTTTGTGGCGGCTGCATTGTTTTTAAGGTGCAGACCGTCGTGCAGTCTGATACAAAGGTGAATGAATTGGAATAGCGCAGCGTCCTTAAAGCGAAGTGTTGCCCGATGCTTATCAGAGTTTCCTGCTGATCAAAATTTAACATAAAGTAAATGAAAATAGAGTTTTGAAACAATCTGTCCGAGGAATTTTCCAGATTCAGGGAAAATTGAAAAAAAAACAAAAAAAACCCCCCAAAAAAAACAAACAAACAAACAAACCAACAAAAACCAAAACCCACAACAACAACCAGACAAACCAGAGAACCCTTATTACAGCTGCCTGAGAGGAGGGTGTGGAGAGCTGGGGGTGGGTCTCTTCAGCCAAGTAACAAGTGACAGGACAAGAGGAAATGGGCTCAAGTTGGGCCAAGGGAAATTTAGATTGGATATTAGGAAGAATTTCTTTACTGAGAGGGTTCTCAGGCATTGGAACGGGTTGCCCAGGACAGTGGTGGATTCTCCATCCCTGGAGATATTTAAGAGTCATGTAGACTAGACCTAGTGCTCAGGGACATGGTTCAGTTGAGGGCTTGTCAGTGTGAGGTTAATGATTGGACTCAATGATCTTAAAGGTCTTTTCCAGTCTAGGTGATTCTATGTGGTTCTGTGAAAGAACATAGTGAATAGACTTTAAAGAAGGCTTGTATTCTGTAGTGATTCATAAGCCTTGAGGAAATGTCATTTAATTTAAAATGAAAAGGGATCACTTGGAAAATGAATACAAAATGAGTAAAATTTGCACTGTGAATTGTGGATGTATTCTGTTCACTACTTTGAGGTTGGGCAGTAGAAGCAGTCTGGCTGATTTGGGTCCTGGAGCAAATATTCCAGGAAAAAGTGCATTACAACAAGCTTTGCTTCTTAGCTCAGTTAGCTCGGTTTTAAACACCGTGGCTCTCCAGCCCTGTAATACCTTGCTGACACCAAGCCGGAGTACACACTGAAATCAACCAGGAAGTGAATGCCCTTTTAGAGGGTGTAGAGTGTGGTGAAATATTGTAATAAAGACCTGCTGCCTGTGATGGAAGCCTCCTGTAACCAACCAAATACAGCATATTTATCATTTGACATCAGAAATTATAGGTGAAATGATTAATAACTACCTGTCTAGGATAGTGGTTAATAGGACTTGCTCTGCCTGCGTGCCTATGACAAGTCCAGTCCTGCCAGGGTATATTCTGAGACTTGTCCTTTTCAGTGTCCCACAATGAACCTCTCTTCAGGTTTGCATGTGACACCTAAGATTGTGTTATTGAAGATTTTCTTAAGTCCTGTGCTGTGTTTGCTCATGCTAATGCATTTAATAATGATTCTAACATTGTAAGTCTCAGTTTCAACCATCAAAAAGATCATTAGTGACAAACTGTGAGAATTTACTTAGTGATAAAACATTGTAACAGTTATTAAAGCTTTGGGTATACTGTGAAGGGCTAGTTTAGTTCAGCTCAGGCAATCACTGATGAAAGGTGATCTTGTTCCAAGAGATCTGTGAAATTCTACTCTGATATAGGACGCTGTATGCTGTGACAGATAGTAGTAGTGAAAGAACTACTGGGTCAATGTGGTTAGCGTAACAAAAGATAAAAAATCAAAAGGAATGAGCAGGAGATCCTTGTGCTGTTCAGGATGGGCAGTGTCCTTTGCCCTCCTCTTGCAAAATGTTTTTTTTAACTTAGGCTTTACTTTTTTTTTTTCTTTTTTTTTTCATTTTTCTGTCTTTTCACTACATTTCTTAAGTTATACACAAAGGCAGTCTGTAGGTAGGTTTAGATCTACCATAGCTTTTTCCCCATTGTGGTCAAGAGTTAAAATACTGTAGATTTTCCAAATATGGTCTCTTTGCACAAGTGAAAAGTATTTTTAGGTGATTAAAATTACAGACCACTTTGAATGTAAAATACTGGTACCAAGTACTTTTCTTATTAAACAGATAAAGTTTAATGTATATTAAAGGAATATTTAAAGTTTAATTATATATCTTATGAGAGATTGTATCTGGAGAGGGAAAGATGATTGCTGTTTTCATAGTTTAAATTCCTGTGTGAGGCAGTCCTTTAAGTTTATGTGGTTCTGTAATTTTGTGCATACTGGATGCATTGTAGAGGTTACAGGATACCACGTTGGCCATGAAAAATTTTCTTTTAATCTTGTAGTGATATGGAAATAATTTAAATGTTTTTAAAAAAACATTGACTGTTATTAAGCCAGGTTGCTATAATCTTTGCAAAGGTGATCAGTTATTAAAACTTTTCCTGCCTTCTTTTCAGGATTTATTTGGTGTGAGCATGGTTGTTCCTTTAATGAACCTTCATATCAAGTCTCTAGGAGCAAGTCATACAGTTGCTGGAATAATAGGTGAGTTGCAATACTTGACTGACTTACCAAAGAATAAGATAATGTGAACTGCATTATGTTTTACTGCAAATTGGACATTGTAGCCTAATTCTTCCTTGCTAGTGGCATAATAAAAAGTAAGGCAGATTTCCAAGTAAAACTGTAAGGGCAGCCATACCGTGTCAGGCCCAAAGACCCGTCCAAACTTGCATGCTGACAGTAGCCAAAAGCAGGTGCTTGGGAAAGAGCATTCTTGGAAAGAAGTCTTGCAGTAATATTTGTAGAGATGCTTTTCCAGCATCCAAGAATTCATAGCTCGGCAACTTTGGGATCCAGAGGTGTTGCTTTTAGTTTTGTTGTTATTTACGGGCTTTGCAAACAGTACTTCTGCAGCTGGTTCTCCTGAGCTTTTCCAAGCCTGTGATTGCACCCAGTTTGATTAAATTCCTTGCAGCTGTCTTTTGGCAAAATATTTATCGTCTTTAAGGAACATTTACATGTAAATTCTGAAAGTTTGAAATTTTATCTTAAAAATCAAGAGGTAAGACAAAGTTCTGTAGTTCTAAAGTTCTTATTCATATCTTACAGTTCTGCTCATGGTTTGTAATGATACAAGTATGATATTCTTTAAAGCTACGTGTGGTTGACATGGGCTCTGTTATTCAGTTTTCTTATTACCTTGCTTTTTATTTTGGATGAAATTTAGCACTTCCCATGAAATAATTCTGGTTCTGCTCTGAATTGTCAGAGTATTATTTTAAGCAGCGGTTCATCAAAAATATGTTTTCATTTCAACAGTCTGCTTTGATTTTTAACTTTAAAAGAAACTGAGATTTGAGGTGTATTCTTATAAATGAAAGAGGCTGGCAGATGTTTCTCTCTTCTCTTTGCTTTTTCTCTTCTGTTACTGACTGGTACTAAACTCTTAGCCTTCAATATGAGAGAGTAGGGTCTGTGGTTTCTTCAGGGCTTCTGTGGTGCCTTGTAACATGTTGAAGTGCCAAGTGGAAAGTATTTAGTGCCTCCCAGTAATTAAATTCTCTCCTGATTCTGAGAAAGCAATTATGAATGCCACTGTTTAATACATCGTACAAAGCAGCATCCTTCTTCATTACATAGCTGCACAAGTTCTCAGCAGAAACTATTTCCTTGGTTATGTGCTAAACTCCACCCTTGGTTTGTTCCGCTCCCTCTTCCTATTCTTCTAGGAAATTATTCCCAGAGTTTCTCTCATGTTTCCTTATTTAAAAATTTTGTGCAGTTTTCATTAAAAAAAAAAACAGTTCAGTTTTTAACATTGGTATTTTACTTGTTTGTTTTAGGATCTCTCTATGGTATAATGCAACTATTTTCCAGCACATTTGTGGTGAGTTCTAACAATGCATTCCTAATTATGTTGGTATTTCTATGGATTTTAGGGGGAAAAAAGGATGAGGTTAATAACAACAGTGTTTCTGGTATTTTGAAAATTTTTTAATTTGTTATTTGTAATTTTTAAAATGTTTATAGTGTTCATATAAGCATTTTTGGTTTGTGGATCCAGTTTTTAGCTTGTGTGGAAAATGTTTGTTTCATTTATAGCGAATTATCAAATTTTTCAGAACTAAAAAGAACACAGTCTTTAGACAAAAACTAGAATCCAGATTTGGGCTCAATCATATGTTACTGAGCACTTCTCAGTCACACAGGGTTCTCTTCAGTGTTGGTGCTAGTAAAGCAGTTTTCTTCAAGGCAGTAGCCTGTCCGAAATGCAGTTTCATGAGTC
>NW_010340703.1:0-45161 GCF_000700745.2 Antrostomus carolinensis | reverse complement strand
CCCTACTTAATGAGTATTCCCTTCTAATTTGCCATATGGCCTAAATTCACGCATTATGCCTCTGAGCTTTGTTTGGTTTTGTTTTCTATTAGCTTTTGAGTTTTTTACACCCTAATCTAAGCAAGAGCACAAACACTAAGCATCAACACTGAACCTCTTGAATGTATGCTTTACCTATCAATACCTTAGATCCCTATTTTTAGCCAGGAGCACCTTTAATATTTCCCTGGAACCTCGTAGCTTTCAATAGAGCAGACTTTGAGCATCTCATGAAAAAAACGTTCCAGGTTTGTTACTCAGGCCACCTGGGATAATTTGCTTCTATAATCATGGCATTTTCTTTGTACTGCAAAACTATTGCCTACTTTCTTCAAAAACTTCCTGTTTGGAATTAAGCTGATTTATAAGCACGCTACATGCAAATTTGCTGTTTGCCCTTCTCGTAAATACTTCCTACTTGGCTGCACGCAGATGCTCAACAAGTGTCTAGTACATGGTGACCATTGTTGCAAAGAAGTATTTGTGGTTGGTTGTGATAAGATTTTCAGAGGGCCCCTACTACTAATATTTAAAAGAGAGAAATTATTTTTTAAAAAGCTGTATGCATGACGTAAAATAAAATTATAGTTTCAGCAGGTGCCCTGCCAGCAGGGCAGAACTCTGCTCATCACTTCCAGAGTTTGAGCACTTAGGAATGCTGTGTAATAAGCTTATTAAGCTTTCATTGACAGTCCTTTGATCTCTTTTCTCAGTTTAATTTAGAAGTACTGATTGTTCACTGTACATAGTTAAATGTTATAAAAAGCTATCTTAATTTCCTGCTTTATGAAAGGGCTGCTGGAGTGATATAGTAGGAAGACGGTATTCCCTGCTTGCTTGTATTCTTCTCAGTGCACTGGGTTACTTCCTTCTTGGAACATCCACCACTGTGTTCCTGTTTGCCATTTCTAGAGTCCCTGTAGGTGAGTAAACACTTGGCATTTTGCAGTTTAAATTCCCTGTAGTCTCAGCTTGAGAATTACTACTAGAGAAATCATGGTGTGTGGATGGCTACATAGCATCATCATCTAGCAGTGCCAAAGGAACCCTAGTAATGGTAAAATCACTACAAATCAAACATTCTTTTAACTTTTTTCTGAAAATAATTTGAAAGGTATACTCAAAAATTGTCACAACTCTCATGCCACCTTGAGTGGCTAAATTACATGAGAATAGGAGTGCAGCAGTTCCTTGAAAGAGGCTGTTGTAAGGTTAGTCATAGCAGGTACACAATACACCAGATCACTGCTGAAAATCTTGTCCTGCACTTGCAATGCAGAGTGGAATAATATGTGCATTATTGCTTTTTTCTTATGCTGAAAATATACCTCAGAGTGACAGTACAAAATTTGGCTGAAATTTTAGATCACTGCTTCAACAGAATATTTATGTTGTGCAAAAGCATGCACGTTTGCAACACTGAGGCTAAGTTTGTGCCAAGGTTCATATCAGAGTTCTTACAACAGCTCAACACCTTTTGCATATACGATGATATAATAAGCATTGCTATTACTGTGAAAATATCTACTAAAGGGCATTTTTATGGCACATAGTCTTGATTTAGGAACTGTTTATATTGTTTCTTAATTTAAAGACAATTTGCTAATGAATTATTTGGTTGATATTTGATTACATAGTAAAGGTAATAATTTTTAATGCTAACAGCACCATGACAGTATTGCTCTGATGAGAGTGAAAGAGCACAAAAAATTGCATTAGTATTCCTGCAGTATGCTTACCCTTCTGTTCTTTTGCCACCCACCAGTCTCCCATGTGAATGTGGTATGTTACAATCCTGGTTATGTCCATGCTCAGCAAAGTTGGTACAGAGCTATGTTCATAAACAGACAAGCCATTGCTACTCCACCCTTACCCACCCATAATTTCCTATTTTAGCAGCTGTTTTATTCCTAGTGTGCTCCAGCACTCAGCTAAGTTACTTCTTTCAGCAGTGCTGCAGGAGCACTCCTTCAGCACAGATGCATGAATAATTTTGATTCCTAAGTCCAAATGCCAGTAGGCAGGATGATGGCCATGGCCCAATGTGCTGCATGAATCTAGCACCGAAGAATTTGTGATTTATGGAATCTTAAAAAATACATTTTGAACACTGATATTTTAGACAGCTTCAGTCATTTTAAATCTTTTTGACTGAGCAATACATGTTTATTACTTTGTTTATATTATGCTGCAGGTATTTTCAAACACACACTCTCCATCTCCAAAGCCCTGCTTTCTGACTTGGTTTCTGAGAGAGATCGCCCCTTAGTAATGGGACGCTTCAATGCAGCCTCTAGTGTGGGCTTCATTCTGGGGCCTGTTGTTGGTGGCTACCTTACAGAGCTGGAGGATGGCTTTTATCAAACGTCTTTCATCTGTGCCTCTATCTTCCTTCTGAATGCTGGTAAGTTGTATGTCGTATTTTGCATCTTGAGTCCCTTCGCTCCGCACTTCTGTGTTTTTATGCCACATGTAGTACCTTGAATTCATGACGCTTTTATCATCTACGGCATATATGTTCTGAGTATTGGTACTACCCTTTGAATTGGAATGTGTGTGGAAGGGCAGAATTTTGAAACAGTTAATCTTCAGATGCTTCTAGTTTGTATTGTATCTATACAATATATATACATATATTGAGTGGCCTGGTCTAGTGGAAGGTGTCCCTGCTCATGGCAAGGGGGTTGGAACTAGATGATCTTTAAGGTCCCTTCCAACTCATATCATTCTATGATTCTATGACATCACTTTTACATTCAGATATGGGGATTTTTCTGTACCCAAATATGTAGACTAGAAAACAGAACCTGGGCTTCAGCCTTTAGATTTGTTTATATGTTGTGAATGTGTCACTTCACTGTTTTCCTCCCTTGCTTTCACCGCATTTAAAATCGAACTGATGCTGTCAATAACACTAGACTTAATCTTTGTAATTTTTTAAAGTTAAATAACTGTTAAAGCCCTTTTTTGACTTTTGATCTTCACACTACCTAAACTGTTACAATCAGGCTAATGTCTTCCGTGTAAAGTTAATGTGATTAAATGAAATCAACTCATTTCATGATCTATGTAGGTCTTGTCTGGATGTTACCCTGGAGTGAAGAAAACACTGCCAGTAGAGAACATCAACAAGGCAACAAAGGAACAGACAGTTTCTCAGCAAAAGCAAATTGTGACCTGCACTCGAAATCAGCAACTAATGGGGCCACAACAAGCGATATTCTTTTCCGGTCTCCATGGATCCAAGTTGCAACAGTGCTGAAGAGGATTAAAGGAATTGCGTGCTCTGATCTGTGGGATATATTTTTAGTGAGGTTGCTGATGTCTGTTGCTATACTGCTGTACTATAGTAATTTCAGTCTGGCCTTGGAGGAGAGATTTGGGGTGAAGCCGTTGTTCGCCGGATACTTATTGAGCTACAGCAGTGCACTGGGCGTCCTGGCTGGTTGTCTGCTCGGACCAATAACAAGACTTTATCAGCACAACACTTACAGAATTTTGTTACATTCCAGCACTCTTACCTGCACGTTGATTCTCCTGTATGCATCGGCGCTGAGCATATGGATGGTCATTTTGTCTTCCACATTCTTAGCCTTTTCAACTACTATAGGTCGTACTTGTATCATTGATCTTGAATTGACCATCGGTGGGAATGAGGCCAGCGGTACGCTCCTAGGTGTTGGACAGTCTGTGACATCAGTGGGACGTATAGTTGCTCCACTCCTTTCTGGAATTGCTCAGGAGTTCAGTCCTTGTGGCCCTCCAAGTCTAGGGGTTGGACTAGCTTTAGTAGCTATTCTGATAATGAATGCAAACAAACAAAAATACTGTAGCCATGGAAGTGTTAAGTTAAAAAATCAATAGATGCAGATTGAGATTGCTTAGAGGTATCTTCCAGGAGAGGCATATGAATCAACCAGAGGTGATGCTTACACCTGCCAGACTTGTACAGTAGTAACAGGATCTTTTAAAAGGGCACATTATGTTCATGTGGAGTCAAGTACATACAAATATTTCTGCTCCAGGGATGTTAATCAACGTTAATCTAGACAAATGTCGTTCTAACTGGTACCACTAGGACACTTGTGAGAAGGACAAATGTTGCTGTGTTATACTGGCTGGGATTTTTTTAATGGATTTTTAACCTTTTTGGAGGGAAAAAAAGAATGACGTGAAATATACAAATCCTGCTTGTAGCTCACATTTGAAACGGTGTTAAGATTAAGAGATTGTTAAAAGACAGAAATTTATTATTATTATTTAATTAGAGGTGAATTTTTATTGTTTAATCAGAAGGACAATTTGCAATATAGCTCGTTAGCCTTAATTTCTTATGCTGTGGTCTGCTGCCATTTGTCTGCTGTAACAGTAGCTTAATTAACAGTGTTAGCTTATGTGATTTTGTTAAGCATACTTTATCTACATAACTTGCTGCACAGCATGATTAGGCATCTTGGAGTAGCCATCCAACCCTTGCTGATTCCTGGTCTTTCCCAGGTAACAGAACTGGATGTATGCTAACTTCATGTATTAGAAGACTTAAAATGGACAATTTTAGAATAATATGGAGTCATTCAGACTGAAACTGAGACTGAATGTAAGCTTTATTGAAACTTGACCTGGTGGTTTCTGTTTAGTAATAACTTCTACTGAGCAACTTTGTCATAAATTATCTGTTAATATTTCCTCTGCAGTTTTTCTGTCTTCATTTTAAGAATAATTTTGCTTCTTAATTCTTTTGAATGACTGTAAAGGTGTGCTGGAGCAACTAGCAGTAGTTCATGGATCTGTAGTAATGCATTCTCTCTCATGTCTGGAGGCATAAGTGACATTTCAGTGACAAGACTGCTTATTTGTTGGTATTATAGTCTTCATTTATCTGCACTATTTAACTAATGAGAGGTTACTCTCAGAGCTGTACTGAGAGTTGGAGCACCCTTCTGTGCTATTTACTGTTCAAGCTCACATTACTTGCCAGTCAGTACTGTTTGCATTTCATTTGAAACATATGTAAAATGTATTTTGCACTGAAAATGTTCCATATGCTTTTCCTAGTATTACTTGATGAAAGTGCAAAGTCAGCTATGTATAATTGTTGGGGCTTTTGTTGGGTTTTTTGTTTGTTTGGGTTTGGGGTTTTTTGTGGGTTTGTTTTGGTTTGGTTTTGGTGGTTTTTTTGTTTTGTTTTGTTTTATGAAAATAATTTAGTTACCTCCTTGCACAGATCCAGGCAAATAGTGTTGCTGCTTCAGAAGAATCATAGATAGTGTTTTTCATTTTTTTATTTTTGTTTTTATTCTTTACCTTTTCATCTGCTGTTGTCATTTAAATCCTTGTTGAAACCTCAGTGATTCTAGTGGCAGCACCATGGGTATATGTATAGAACTCTGAGTTGTTTTAATTTAATATATTGACTCATATGTAATGAGTGTGTGTCTTATTACTGCTATGATTTCAGTACATATCCTCAGAGTTCCTTGTTGTAATAATCTGTGTTTCATTTCTCCCTAGGAACTTGAGGCATTTGCAAGTGTCTTACCTCCTCTTGTCTTGCATGGTAGATGTCCCAAGACATTCTCACCGTAAATTTCCTATGTTCTTTCTTTCCACCTTTTTTTTTTTTTTTAAAAAAAAAGCAAACCTAAAACCACCTTTCTATAAGTCAGGGACTTCTGTTTTGCAACTACAGGAAAAGGTGAAGGAAAAGGGTAGAGAAAATCTCAAAAATGAATATATGTGAAAGATTTAGTAGTTTTTACTATACTTGTTGGTTATATGAGGTAACAGGTAACATTTACCTGCTGCTGCACTGATTAAAGCTGAATTCTGTAAACACCTTAAAATTCAGTTTATAGTAACATACACAGCTGCCTGTATATTGCTTTTCTGCTTATAAAAAATTCAAAACTTCACTGTTTTTGTTTACACATAAGTGAAAAACATGCTTTCCACAATCAGCAAATATTTTTATTTTGAAAAATAGTTCAACATGTACACTAAATACAAATGAAATTAAATAATCAAATTGAGAAATCTGTGGAAGGCTGTGGTCTCAGGGACCTGTTGCAACTGATGTTACAGAAGAAGAGTTTTTACTTGGAGGCCAAAATGATTTCTTCTTTGTAAAGACTGAGTTACAGAAAAGTTGCCCTTTTTTTTATTTTTTTTTTAAGGAATAGAAATAAAATTAAGTGACATTCCACATCTATAATTTTGTTGCTGTGTTTTTTCCCCTCTTCCTCTGCTGAAACTATAGCACAAAATAGAGGTGTTCAAGTCAATCTGAAGTGCAGATGTTTTGTTTTTCTTTTTCTTCAAGCTGTTCCTTAAAATGATCATTTGAATCTGGCTACTTTTCACATAAAAAGCACAGAAACCAAGGATTGAACCAAGAAGTGGCTTGACAGTGAATGAAAAAGAAGAAATAAAAGAAAACAGGGACCTTACCAGTTTTGAGATGGAGTGCTTGAAGGTACTGTTCCTAGTGCCTGGAGACCATGTTTGGATCCCCTCTGTTGTCTCTTAGTTGCCATATCCAGACACTGATGAGTAAATGACACCCCTAGAGATGAGGAGATGGGACTCCCCCTTTTAAGTTGAGGGAGAAGCACCTGCAGCTATTTTTGGCTTCAGTCTAGTGGGCTTTACCGAATTACTCAGCAGTTTCTTGAATCTAGTTGTGATATCTGAAGACTAACAAAACAGAGATCTGAATATGGACTAAAGAAAAATGTTTCTACCTGCAAATCACTGCAAATTAAGATTTTTCTCTTGCTTGCTCTTTCTTTAGTTTTGCGTTGGTTTTCTTGGGCTTGTAGGAAGGGTTGGGTTTGGTTTTTTTGTTTTGCTTTCTACCTTTTAAAATTTTCACTTTTTTAACAGTGACTACTTTTCTGACTTTTATGATCAGCTGAAGGGGCTGTGTATACAATATAGTAATTTGTTTCTGTAAAACAGCTGGTAGCATATGATAGGTTCTGATTTTGTTGCTTTTAAATGATGAGCAAATGTAAGATTTATTCCATGGTGGTGTATGCTGACAACATTTGAAGAGATCCTTTATGAACACCCAGTTCTGCAGATTTCAGTTTCTTGTCCTGTTTTCTTTTCAATGAGTTTACTCACTGCAGCACCATCACAGAGGTCAGAACCATTCTCATTTTCTGAGAAGAGGTTGACTTTTGAGCAGATGATGCAGCAGCGAAACAGGACAAGTGTCACTTACAAACTGGCTTGCTTGTTACTTCAACCACTCTGTAATGCCATCACAATCTAGCTGATGGGAACCTCTGTGGGTACGTTCAGGTGCTGCCCGTCCCCCTTTGGTTATGGGTGCTGTGGAAAACCCCTGGGTAAGTGATGCTTTATAGCTTGGCACTTTGGGATTTGAAAACCCAAGATCAACTGTCCTGTTCCTGTAATTTTGAAGACTCATTCACAAAGAGCTGATCATGAATCGTGTAAGGGAGTATACTAGAGCCTGAGCTTTGAGAATCAAATGATTGTGAGTGGAGCTCCCAGACTTCTTTCTCATAAAAATGAAAGAGTTCATGGAGCTTGTTTTAAAGGGAAGTCTTGGAAAAAAACTGTGTTGACTTAGAAGGAGAAATGAAGCCAAATTTCTAGTTATTTTAAATCCTAAATTAGCATCAAAGAACTATTTTTGAGATGTGCTACAGGAACTGCTCTTCCATTCTGTCAAATTTGTAATAAATAGGAGGTCTTGAATCTAAAAAATAAAGTAATCTGGGGTATTTAAAATGCCTTTTCTTTTTTTGTGACAAAAAAACCCCACTTTTTGACATGAAACTTACGGCAATTAGGGTGCTGTTGTAACTCACAAGTCACGAATTTATACCTGAGCACATTTCAAATCATGAACCAGTGAGACTCACCAGAGAAGCCAGCGCAACTATTGCTTTCCCTTCTGCACTCTTAGTCCCTCATATTCTGTCAAATCTCACAGGCTGTGCAGGAACCGCATCAATGTTTGCCAGCCTGGGAGAGGAAGGATGCTAACCCAATCTCCCATCATGTTGTTCTGTTAGATCTGTCTACCACCTGCAAGAAGAATTCTTCTGATGGGCAAGATTCTCAAGTGGCTCAGGACAGTATCCAAGATGGACAATCTTCACCCTCAACTTTGATTAACTCCCAAATGCTAAGGTTCCTTCAATTGTTTTTTTTTTTATTAAGCTGCCAGGTTGTTTTTTGGTTTGGTTTGGTTTGGTTTTTTAAAGTAGCTTCACTTTTAACTGGTCTTCTAACAAATAGGCCGAGAGAGATGAAACTCTTTGACTTCGAAGTTGTAAGACAGCTTCCTCATGGTCGTTCACTCAACTGACAATGTTAAGCACAGCTGCAGGTTATCTAGTAAGTGCAAGTTATATCATGATCTTCTAAAATGAGTGATAAAAAAAGGACTGTTAAGTCCTCCTATCTCTCCTGCCTCCGAGCTATTGTTGGTCTGGCTGGGGCTGTGTATTGGAGATGCCATGTTTTAAGCATATTCACAAGCATGCTTTTATAGGATCAGAGCTCTTGTAGTACAAAAAGCATTCTTCCAGCAAACTTCAAAATCCTTCATTGTTTCTTCAGGAGCTGGGGGATGTTGGCAGAATTTAAGACAATTTTGGAAATGGTGACCAGCTGAAGCATTTCTTGCAGTATCAGCCTTAAAATGTTCCTGGTGTCTGGAATTGGTGGACTTGGCATCTCTTGAAAAAGGTGGTGCAGGGTGCAGTGTGTTTGCTCCTAGAGACCACAAGATAAAGTAACAGCATGCATGTTATTTTGACCAAATTTTTAACTTTGTTTCTCCACGTGATTTCTATGTAGCTTCAGTGGAGAAGGATATTCTCAAGTTTCTAAATTGCTATGCAGCATAGTTTTCTTTTGTTGAACACCTGTGGTTTCAGTGGAGCTGGCATTATACTTTAGTACCAAGTAGGACAGCTCTTAAACTTTTGCCTCTTATGGCAAATTAGTCTTGTTTTTGCTTTCAAATATCTGCTTAAAACAGATAACTGGATGTCTGTCTATTTTCTAGCCCTTGCTATACCTACTTTCTTTTCCTATTTACTTTCAACAGCTGAAGGGGGGAAAAGAAACTCCCAGAAAACTAATTGAGAGTGACACATATTTTTTCCTACTGTCTAAAACTGGACAACTGGGCATTGTGCTTCCTCCCCAAGGCAGTAAAATATCAAGATTACAGAGTGTACTGGGGAGTCCATCCGGAAATATAATTGTATGTGGATCTGGCAAGTTTCTCAGTCACTGCTGAATCAGTTTCCTGAAAAAGTTAAACATGTCTCCAGTCAATACTTGACTTTCCCCATTAGATGGTGCTCGAGGACAGATTTATTGGGCATTTAATTCTCCAGCAGACAAACTTTTTTTGATACCACATGAAGGAAAAGTCTCCTCTGCAAACTAAAGTTAGATGGGCCTTTGAGAAAGAAAAAGTGCTATTGAACTTGTTTTTCCTTTGAAGGAACAGAAAAAAAGATAGGAAAAGGCAAACCTCTGACGGAAACCAGAGCAAGAGTTGAATGAGAAGGGCTTCCTGGGACACAGCCTGTGTCACCTGCTGCTGTCATTGCTACTGAAAAGGAGATCACCCAGGAACACAGTTCACAGAAGTGATGAGGGTATGACCCAGCAGTAGTGAAAAAGAAGCTTGAAAAGGGTGGGAGGAGCAGGAGTGAGGAGGGGAGAGAGCACTTGCGAGGAGAGAATCCCAGGGGATTTGTGATTCTGCTTCACAGTGTAACCGTGCTGGAGATCTACCTTGATGCTTGGATTCTGTGGATCTCAAAGGGCTTTGGAAAGGTAACAATGTGCTAGCATGTTCTGAAGCACCAAGAGCTTAAGACCATATTTCATAAAAACAATGTCATGGGGCACACACTTTTAAGTACCAACGATCTGAGCGTGCACTGTGCTAATGGACAAACCAGCAAAGCAGTGAGGTTCCTGAAACCTGCATTCATTATTTAAAATTGTGCCATAAAAAATTACAATCACTGGAAAAAAAGGCAGCTTTCCCCAGATACAAGCCAATTGCTTGGTCATTACCAGCACATGGAAGAGAAAGCTCCACAGGGAGTAAACTAAACGTTGCTGTGAAACATTTCACATTTATTTATTTATTTTTTCAAGATTTCAGATGGGCCTGATATAAAACATCTAATCTAAACAGTCTGATCTGCAAGGAGGACATGGTTTGAAAACTCAAATCCAAACTCAAGGCTTCTTTCTTACTCAAACATGATCCCAATAATGCAGTGACAGGGTACTCACTGAAAATCTTACAGATGAAACATATTTTCCTGTTGAAAGACAAATTCAAATTTATTTTTAAATCTTGCTGGCTTGCTTTGAACCCAGTTTTATTTCCAAACAGGAGATGGTTATTAAAGGATAACTAAGTATTGCCTTCCATAAAAATAATTTTTTGAGAATAACCAGGAACATTTGACTGAGATTTCTAGGATTCATATAGCCATCCCTCTGCAGCTTAGACTTTGCATTTGACACACAGCAGAAACTTCCATAGCTAGAACAGAGGAAAAAGACTAAAAGACCTGTGCCAATAAAAGAGTTTAGGACAGTTTGACATTTCAAATACATACATGAAAGAAATAATTTGGAAAAACTGTTAGAAGAAGGAAAGTCTTAAATCCCCATTTATAAAACTAAGTTATCACCCCCACCCATGAACCTTTGAAAGAAATCTACCCTGTGATTTTAAAAGGAAATCGTGATTTTTTAATAGTTCTTTCAAAACAAGCTTAAATAATAAAAAAAACTTATTGCCCACAGATTTAGAAATGTGCTAATGAAAAAGAAAAGTTATGATTTCACAGTGTACATTCTTCAATTAAAATTATCAATATTGTAACAAGTAGAATGAAAATGATTCCTGCATTGTGCTGAAATGTGTAGCTGTGCTAAAGCAAGCTCAAAACTTAAGACAGATCAAGTGGGACAGAAAGTGCAAATTCCTGAGAGCTACAGTTAAGTATAATTTATTTTAATGCACCCTCCCTTCCCATTTGCCCTCAAATGGCAGCCATTTATGCTAGAATGAAGTCCGTGTTTCTTACGGGTGTTATTAAGGTGCACAGTGACTTCAACTGATTCCAAGGCCCTGCTGCACTACTTTTCTGTACAAACAAATTAGATGGAACATTTTTGTTCCTTAGAGTGCATAGTTCAGACAAAGAAAAGATTATCTTTCCCCTTTTACAGATGAGGAAACAAAAAGTAAAACAAGTTGACCAGGGTCACAAGCATGAGTGAATGAGCTTTCTTGAGTCTCAGTGGTCCCTGACTCAAACAGGAGACTGCTCGCTTTCTCTACCTGCAGTGCTCTGCAACTATTCTACTGCTGTGTTTGCACTGCAGTCAAAAAACTAAGGTGCAAAAAGCAATTTTGAATAAGAACATTATTTATCCACTTGAAGTTTTCTCTTTTTAGGGCTTCTGGTGCCCTGCTAGGTGCTCTCAGCTCTTGCTGACATTAGTGAAAGTCAAGGTAATTCAGATTTCCTTTGGTGATCCTCAGTACCTTCAAAAGTTTACATATTGCCAAAAATTCAGAAAGCAAAAATTCAAGCTATTCAGGTCTTGTCTCTGTTGCAACTCCTCTCTATAAACTGTATTTGCAGTTCTGCTCCTACAGCTTGTTCCTTCTCTTCTCTTCTTTCCCTGCATCGCCGCTCTTTGAACAAACTGGGCTTCAGGAATACATTTATTCTTCTTACAAAGTCTATATGATAGGTGCATTGTGCAATTTTCAGTGTTAGTCATATTAAAGCTCTGGTTAAAACAAGTTATATTTGACTATGAATAAAATCTGAAATGATACAGATTTTTTTTAAGAATCCATTCATCACTGGACTTTCAACAATGATTTTCAATGGATAACTAGATGACTTGGTTCCACAAGAGATGATGTGATAAGGCACATTTCCATCCTATCTTAATAGTGGAAATAATGTAATTAAAGCATTGCATCAGTTATTCATAAAAAGGTTTTTTTTATGTCTTCAGCTCTGCAATTGTTCCAGTATTCCTTTCACTTAGTTAATTACTTCACCCAAATGGAAGTGGTTAGATCCACATTGAGGCTTGTTTTGTTTTGTTTTGTTTTTTAATGGATCCCATATGCTGATAAGATAGTTTAGAATCTGGATTCAATACATCCATGGTTTATTACCAATAGTTCTCTTTTTGGTATGTTCAGTACGTCTGGTTCTCAGGCTTATTTCTCTGCCTTTCCCCCTGCGATGCCTGCCTAACTAACCGTGGTGGTGGCACAGGTCTTGCTGACCCATGGTCTGCAGTCAAATCTTCCCTGCTCAAAGTGCCAAATCTTGGTCTCGTCAGCAGTGGCTGCCTGAACCCAATGGAGGGCTGAGGCAAGGTGCTTGGCTCCGGCTGTTCTCTTCGTGCATCCTGGCTCCCGTCAACTTCATTCTTCCACTCCACCCTAAACTCAGGTGGTGGCCTCTGCTGTCTCAGTCTCTGGTCTCTCAAGATTTTCCCTGCTCTGGGTCTCAGATTGAGCACTGTGGTAGTGGCATCCATCTCAGAGTCACTGCTGTCACCCACTGTTAATTGAAAACAAAATAATTTTAGGTGTAGAATATTACTGTTTCAGGAATATTCAAATAACAGCACACTGAGCACTAGCAGCCATAGAAAAAAATTTTCCCATGTTTTCTAAATTCAGTGCTTTCTGATGAGACCCAGTAACAGACACTTAACTCTGCCAAGACAGAGGATAGATTTGACTTACAAACATCCATCTCCTCAAAACCGTGATTTTTAGAAAGCCCTCACTCAGCTGCACTTTAATCATCAAGTGGCCCCCTGTTTGAGTTGGCATTTCCCCAGTTCTGGCTCTGGACATGGAAGAACCTGTATGTCTCTGAGCTACTTCGGGTCTAGTCCCTGCTTACATCCAAGCAGGTTACAAAAATGAGATTTCTCACCCTGACATCCCATGAAATCTCGTGTGAGAGGCATTTCCAGAGCATGGCATGTACAGGGGCTCTAGAAACTTGACTTTGGAAAAGGAGCAGCAGTACTCCATCAAGCAAAGGATCTCCCAGGGTCAATGCACAGATGGGAGGAAACTTCCCATCCTTAATACGCCTGAATGTAAAATACCAAAGAAAATCCACAAGGCAATCACAGGTTGCAAGTGCTGTGAACTCCTTCACCCCCTCACAGTAGGGTAGAAAATGGTGAAGGGAAAGCTTGCATCATCATTCAGGGAATGCTCTTAAATTATCACTGCCAGGTAAATCAAGCTGGAAACTTTCTGGACGTGTACGTGTGTTTATGTTTTCCCCATCAAATTATTTTAAATTGATTAACAGCTTCATCATAACTTGCACACTTCAGTCATCTGATAATCATTTAAAAATAATTTATGAATGCCTCAGATTTGTTCTTAGACTTAAGTCAGATATGATGTTTTAAATATATCAAAATAAAGAACTGTGTATTGTGCAAGCAACTGTCATAAGAACAACTTCCATTAGTAGCCTACATGTTATTTCTTTTAAAAAGGTAAGGAAGGAGTCAACAAAATCTATCACCACATAATTGGCCATTCACCCAGATAATTATATATCAAGGAAGGTCTTCATCAGACTGTGTTTGCAGGCTTTCCCCCTCCCTAAATATGTTAAATAATATATTTTTTGACAACTGAATAATCTGGAGGCACATTTCCTCTTTAATTCTAGGTGACAGTAGGTGACCTCTGCAGATATAACCACAGAATAAAAGGCATCCTACATTCAGGAGAGCAAAGATGTAATTATTAACCGATAAAAACACGATCTATTGCTAAATTAATTTGGAAGAGTGGGATCAGGACATTTTAGTGACTGTGCAGAGATTTAACCTTCCGAGCAAGAGATCTTGATGGTTGCTTGTCATGAAAGGAAATGTTCCTGAGCATGGTGTAAGCGTGGTAATACAGCTGGTAATAATCAAAATTAATATACAGAATTGGGAAAAGTTTTCACATCAAATGGTTGTCTTCTTCCAGATGTTTTAGTTTTTGTTTTGTTTTGTTTTTCTGTTAGAATTCAAGAACTCCAATATAAAAGATTAGTGAGTTTAGGCAGAAAAAAAAGATATTTTGGTTGTAAACCACAGCATTTTGAGAAGTTCTTCATGAGAACTATAAACCAGACCTCATGTCCTCATTCTCCTCTCTGGTTTGGTTCTCAGAGCAGTGTCCTCTACCCTGACCTCAGTGAGAAAAGAAAAAAAATAAGCTTATAATTCAAGACAGAGATCTGGACACTAAGGAATAAAGACAAGGAGAATGAGCCATGGCAGTGTTTCTGGTGCAGACATGTTTAAAGCTGCTGCTTGCTCACATGAGGAAATGTGCTGGGAGGACTATGCCACTATGGCATTTGAACAGAGAAAGTCCCAACACTCAAATACCTGCTTTACGATCCATCACTTTTAATGCTCTAAGACCTCTACTAAATATCCAATACCAAGAAATATGTTATGAAGGTATTAACTTTAGAATGAAAGCAAGTGCACATAAAACATTTAATATTTATTTGAAAATTAATATGCTGATTTCTCTATGTCATCTCTGGAAAAACTTTCCATCTACATATGCAAAATGACTGCAGCACAGTAAGAGAAAGCACAAAATTCTTCATTACCTCTGGAAGATGTGTTATTTCTCACTCGTAGTTTCTCTGGGAGTTTAGTGTTTTTAGGAAGTGAAAGGAATCTTTTTGTATTTGCAGCAGCCTGCATGCAAAAAAATATAAGAAATATTAAGTTACTGCAGACTGAAGTACCAGCATAATGTATTTTAAAATAACACAACTGAGGCTTGAACGAGTTTATATAGCTAAAGGGCTGCAGAATAGTTTGGAATTAGCTAATGTGTAATCTTTTACTACACACTCAAGTTAATGCTGATTGCTGGTTGATGTCTGTGCTAAATAAAACTGAGTAATCTCAAGCAGCTTAATCAAAGGAAAGCCTAGTGATAAACCCTCTGAGATCAAAGTTAATAAATGTATTCTCTCTAACCTCAACCTTACCTGTACAGGTTTTCCTAAGGAAGGTAAATTCTGTAAGCATGGCATCACTTTATGCAACTCCAGTTTGAAACTTTTTATTAGTCAGCTGCAAAAATCAGGTTGAGACTGAAGCTCAGACACAGGAACTAATCTGTATTCTGATCCTGCAAGCACTTTATACATATAAATGACCTGATACAGTTGACTAGTCACACTGAAGTTGCTGGGTAAGTTAGGCACCAACGTGATCATTTACCCGTTTGGGGCATAAAATCCTTGTTTTCCCAAGACTAAGCTCTAAAGGCCCTGGGAGCAGAGTACACCTCATACTTCCTGGAACATGAGAGGTACTTTCCAGGACAGGTTGCTTTTTTTAAAATTCAAAAGTTTCTCAAGGGCATCCTTTCTTACATTTGTAAAAAAGGGTTTTTTTTAAATCTGTACAGTCTACCAGCTCTCCTCTGCTTGTACCATTCATTGATGCACACTCAAAGGGAACCTGAAAGGAACTTTATTTGCCATGAGAGATTTCTCCTCTTTGGATATTGTTGTGCTGCTCAGGACCACTATGCTTCCCTCTCTGTTTGATTTATCCAAGGATAATTATTTTAAAAATTGCAGCATGTGCATTTTAAAAAGCTGTCAGACACCCTGTTCCTCTCTCTGCCCCAAAAATGTCTCAATCCTTCTGAGTCTCTTCATTATTCCACTTATTAAATAATTTATTTGCATGACAAATATAACATATGTAACTGTGGTTGAGAGAAGAAAAAAATAATTCAGGAACAGTCTTATTGTCACAATTAACACCACAGTAGCCCTGGTAATGATCACAAATGAGACACAGCACTTATTGGAGACATCATTCCAGCCTCAGCTGCTGAAGGACAACTGTATCAATGAAGACAACACTAAGTATACCTGTAACATGAAAATACATATTTATAGGATGGTTTATTTCCCTGAGATCTAAAATGTCAAGATAATTTGGTGTATTAGCTTCCTTGTTGAATCAGTGTGCTCCAATCAAATATGATCTGAAGTTTACAGTGAAGGTACTGCGAGATTGCCTCAGAGAGCCAAATATTACCATGCCACAGCATTTCTTGTAGGCAGAGGGGTTTTTCCTATTCTGTGCCAAAACCTGAAGTCTTGACTACATTTTATGAACACTAAAGAGTCCACAACATTTTTTCAAATTAAGAGCTCACTCTGACTGGCTCGATTAAATGTTCTGTTTCCCATATCTTGGAGCATACTCTAAGTAATTTTTCTGTCTCAAAGTCATTTTCGACCTCGATCATCCACACTTCATCAAAATCCCGACAAAGAAGACTGACCATCCCTTAGAAGTACACTCTGTACACAGCCTGTTCAGTTCCTCTGAGATAAAATTATGGCAGCAGATCCTACTCCCATATCACATTCCACAAGACCGAAGCTTTGCTGAAGGAGTCAACACAAATTAAGGGACTCGTGCGCAACTGAAGGTGTAAGTGTGACATTGTTTGTGCAGCTGTCTTCCAAATTCAGGATTTATTTTTCTGCATTTCATACTTTTTTTTCTGCATGACATTTAGCTACAAAGAACTGGTTTCTATAAGCAACCGACATGCAAGTACCGGTCTTTCTCTGGACAGGCTGTTCGTTTTCCTCAGGCTCTCCCTAAGGCTGTGCCGGCGACGGATCAGAATTTCTTTGGCCTGCTTTTCATTTGCATCTGCAGCCAGGCTATGTCGGTTATATGACATTGTCTGAAATACAAAAGCAGCAGTCATATTCTGAAAAGCATAATGTCAAATGTGTTGAACTATATGCACAGTGCAAAACAGGCTTTTTGCTTTAATGTTTTAATAAGCATCATAAATCCTTGTGAACAAAATCATATTGCAGATTAATAACAAGAACAGTAATTATGTCAGCATTTTTTTTAGTCATCTGCTTCACAAGCCCTTGTTTTGTTTGATTTTTTTTTAACCTGATGATACTTATTATGAAAGAGAAATTGGAAAAAGCTGGCTTAATACAGTGTTTATCCCCACATTATACTAGCTCACTCAATACATCAATAGAGGGGACACATTTGAAAGTGATGAGTCACCTAGGGGGAAGTCACTTTTACCTCCAGCAAGCTGAAGCTTGCTCCACTTCTGAATACTTTCCAAGGACTCAGGCATTCAAACTACTTAGCCACAGGACTGTAAATGTGAAATGTCCGTTTATTTTTATTTCACTGTTTTTCCAGCTCATCACCTCTGCTCTTAATACAAATGCACAACTGGAGGCAAATGGGAAATCTAATCCTATACGAAGTGACCAAAATACTGATTTAAGTGGACAATGTTGGGTTGAATTTGCACCTATGATCCTTTTTAATGGAAGTAAATTGCAGGTAATATGACAAAAACATTAAGCTTTATCAAATGTGTAAGATCAAGTACGGTATTTACATAAAGGAGTATGAGTATGCAGCTGCACATATGATAGGACATGGATTCATAGGCAACAGAAGTAAACAACAGCATTAATTATTATGCTATGGTACAGCAGATGTACTAGCCCAAAGATATGTTAGGAAGACAATCAGTATATTCAGATAGTAGTGGGACATATAAGTATGCAAAACTTCATCCTTACTCGATGTCGTATTTGGTAGAGGTTCTTCGTCAATATTTCCCGCATGTTTTCCATTTCAGTGGGAGAAAGCGGCTTTATCTTTCCCTCATGATATTCACTGTGGCAGGATTAAAAAAGGAAAATAGAGGAAAGAGAGAGAGAGAGAGAAAGAGAGGAAAAATGTTTTTCTTTTTATGATTGGGAATTACATTTTAACTATTTCCTTTGTTAGAGTTGGAAACAACATTTCAAAACAACAGAGGAACAGGTGAAAACGTTGACATGTAGGAATGAAATCTTGATCTCATTTGAGTCAGTGGTAAGGCTCAAAACTCAATCTCCAGAATTTGATATAAATTACATTAAATTGTAGATTTGATTAAGGTACTTCTCAAAATGCCCCTCAGGCTTCCCCTGTGGCTATTTGCAGCAGACGGTCAGGCACTGGTTCAAATCCAGCTCCATTCTCCATGGTAAATCAATATTCCCGTGAGCAGCTGCCCTTGTAAAACGACAAGCTCCAGACAAGCACAGCTCACCGAGTGCTTCGTGTGTGAGCTGCAGGCAAAACACTCTTGTTTCGTACCTGCTTACTGTTCAGGTGACATTTAGTGTCCTAAGTCAAAGTGATTATCCCACCTACAGACTGGACTGTGAAATAAATTATGTGACCTGGCCGAAACGCTTGGCCACGCTGGCATCACTTGCTTACCTGAGAGACACCGACGATGGGACCTTGCTTATCATTCCGCTCTCTGCCATCTCAATGGCATGTTTGATTTCCAGCTTCTTGTATAAAGAAACAATGCTGGATTTGGGCTGGTTCTCCCGGATTAGAAGTCTTCGCAGGTATTTATTGTCAAACTTTTTAAACCTGTACACGAGGCAAACCAACCCAACCAGTTAATTTTTACTGTGCATAGTTAAGGAAAGACAACATACTGTAACCAATGCAATTGTGAAGGAGTTTATTTCCCAGGAATGTGTCTGTTCATATTTACAACCTACTGCTGATTAAGAACTTGAGCCCTTTCTATGTTATTATGTTTTTATGTAACCTAAATAGTCTTAACCTGTGTTTTGGTTAATACATTAATGGACAGTCTCCCTAGCAGCAACTTTTAATTTTTAGATATTCTGTGTTATTGGACAATATTATTTCGAATTCTCCATTTTCATTGAGACAAAGAGAACATTAAATATTTACTTTAATAACAAATAAAAGGTCTAAATTTGCACCGACTGCTTTTCCTTTGAAATTTTAGCCCTCTTGTAAAACTTTGGAAGTTCTCCCTCTAAAGCAACTGCAACCCTTTTGGATGCTTAGTGAAAAAATATTGATTTTATTTGTCAGAAAGTATTTTGTCCTCCAGCCATTCTGAAATTATTCTTGAATTTGGGTTTGAAGGTCCTGAAGAAGTGGGACCCTCCTTTGCTCTGTAATCTGTTAAAGATCTCACACAGACCAGAGGAGAACCAGGCTGAGCAAAGTAAAGTTGTACACTTGTCATGCATCTGTCAGGAGAGGGTCCCCATTGTGTTGTTCTCAGATCATTTGGAGAGGGCTTTTCTCAGCCCTTCCTGCTGTTGCTACTCCTCTTTCTATAAAACACTTAAATTCTCGTTGGAGCAGCAACTAGAAGGTGGGTGGGCAATGCTCATGCTTTGAGTCTAAAGGATTTGGGTGTAAAAGAGTGTGCTTCTGCGAAAGGGGAGTTAGATCCAAACCAATGATGATGACGACAGTGATTCAGCAGCTGAAGTGAAAACCTGAATTATTCAGGTATTGCCAGTGGTAATCTTCTTCATTGACACTAAGTCTTAAATAATAGCATCAAGAACTGTAGAGCTGCCTGCCATTAGGATCTTTCATGCACCTCATGCCAGCTAGTGCCTTGATCTTCCCAGAGAAAGTCCCAAAGCTTTTGTACGTTTCCCATCAAATAGGGAACTAACCTCTCACTTAACACCACAGAGATGTACAATTTGCAGGAGGAAAGCTCGATGGGATAAAAGGCTCAGCAGACATACAGGAAATGCTCTGAAACAGTCAGAAACAGGGAGAGGACATGCACCCTTAGAAGGTACAAGCCTTTACCCTGGGATCAGAGGGCTGCCTTTCTTCTTAGCTGGAGATTTTGTTCTACTTGCTTGTGGTTTAGTAAAAAGACATTGTTTTGCTGCTTTCCCTTTGTAACCCACACATTCTAAAAACAACCATCCCCTTTCAAGAATAAAATGCTGAAAATGAAATCTGATGCCCAGCAGCCTTCCTTTGTTGCTGCCGAGCCAGTTTAGCCTCTCCTGTATAACAGAAGTTTTAAGAATTACATTCTTACTTATCTCTCCAAAAGTTGTGACCCCAGTGTCCACACACATCTTCAATTCCAGTCTTCACGTGGTCAAAGAACTAAATGGAAAATATTTGTTCATTACATAAACTTTTAGACATCACTTGGCTTGCCCTTAGATACTATTAGTTTCTAACTTACTTTAAAACAGAAAAGGTTAGTCAGAATTCAGGACAATGCTTCAGTTTAACTAAATTGCACCTAGGATTTTGCACCTAGAACACGGCAACCCTGGACACACATACAGACTGGGGAATGAGAGCCTGGAGAGCAGCCCTGAGGAGAGGGACCTGGGGGTTCTGGTTGATGGCAAGTTGAACATGAGACAGCAGTGCCCTGGCTGCCAAAAGGGCCAACCATGTCCTAGGGTGCATCAAGCCCTGCACTGCGAGCCAGTCGAGGGAGGCGATCGTCCCACTCTGCTCTGCACTGGTGTGGCCTCACCTCCAGTACTGGGTGCAGTTTTGGGTGCCACCGTATAAAAAGGATATAAAGCTACTGGAGAGTGTCCAGGGGAGGGACATTAAATTGATGAAGGGCTTAGAGAGGAAGCCATACGAGGAGAGGCTGAGGTCGTATGGTTTGTTCAGCCTGGAGAAGAGGAGGCTGAGAGGAGATCTCATTGCAGTCTATAACTTCCTCACAAGGGGAAGAGGAGGGGCAGGTCCTGATCTCTTCTCCCTGATGACCAATGATAGGATCAGGGGAAATGGCAGGAAGATGCGGCAGAGCAAGTTTAGGTTGGACATTAGGAAAAGATTCTTCACCTGAAGTTCTAGTGGAGCACTGGAACAGGCTCCCCAGGGAGGTGGTCATGGCACCAAGCCTGACAATATTCAAGAAGCATTTGGACAATGCCCTCAGACACATGGTGTGAATCTTGCGACTGTCCGATGCTGGGGCAAGAGCTGGACTCAATGATCCTTTTGGGTCCCTTCCAACTCACAACATTCTATGATTCTGTGATAAATGCAGTACAACCAAACTCAGAGCCAGACTCTTTTGTTCCCCTGGAGCTTCCTTAGCTCACAGTCCCAAAAGGACAGAAGTCAGTTGCTAATTTCCTCAACATCAGTCTTGCTGAGCTCCTGCCTGAATCTGGAGGTAACTTTTTTCGCCCTTATTTTAATTTCTTTTAAGTTCCTTAACCACTTAGGGTTATGCCTGTGACTTCTCCAGGGACCTCCCCAGGCCTGACAGTGAACCAGGTATGACTTTGCAGAGGAGAGAGCCTGAGTAGGAAGCAGCTCCCCGTGTCAGCACTGATGCCTTGGGATGCACAGGACAGAGCTGAGATACCCAGCATCAGGTCTTGAGCTCCTATTTTAGGGAAGGTCTAGACTCACCTCAAAGCATCCTGAGCACCTAATATTAGAAACACACTCTTCCTCAGTCTATTATGAATTACAAAAGAGTGAATCAGTTTAGCTAAGATCTCACGTGATCCCCAGAGGCAGCTCATTTGCTCTTAATGCCATAGTAGTGGTCTCTTAAATATGGGGGGAAATCCTGGTAGACATGTTCAATGGATAATCTCTAAAAGGATGAGGCCTAGATTGACTTCTCTGCTGAATGCGGCCTTTATTATTCCGCATTTTTAGAATTTCAAACCATCTGTCATGGGAGGTATTGTGCAAGGAGAAATACATTCAAGAATATGCCTGGCTAATAAACTGCAAAAATTGGACACATACACATACACATACCAAATACAAATCCATAAAAAGGCTGATGATGTGAGAGCTAAGTAAGTTTAAGAGTGTGTTTAGGAGGAGTTCATATTTGTTTAATTGACTATCTCAAATGCAGATATAATTCAATTGCCAAAGCTTCCCTAATGTAGCCAAGTTCTAAAATAACACGTATCTCATATGTGAAACAAACTGCAGGAAGTTAATTTACCTCAAGAGCTGAACAATTACGAAAGTGAAGATTCCAAAATAATGATACATAATAATGCTAATTTTGATAATTGCTAAAGGTTAAATATAAGTTTGACAGTTACTGTGCTTATAACACCTATAAAAAAGAAATCTAAAAGAGTGTGTGTCTCTCTGTACTACTGCATTCTGAAGCCTTGTCTTACTGAATGCCACTAGGAATTTCATCTAGATGAATGTTTCATCTATGACACTGAAGCTGCAACATACCCTGTTATAAATTTCTTCACTGACAGCAGGTTGCTTTTTATTTGACCTTTTGACATCAAGAAACTCCACGAGTGGGCGAATTGTTATTCCCTGTGAAGAAAAAAAAAAAAAAAGTCACACAAGGTTTTGTTTTGGCTTTTTTTTCCATAAACATAAAGAAAAAATGAAGCCTTTCAGTCTTTTCCATCTCTGTCAGAGCATTGAAAATGACTGTGGATAGCTTTTTTAGCTCTGGATACCCTTTCACCTTCCTAAACCCAAAACCCAGCCTGACACAATAATTATAATAATGAATTCACTCTAGTGATTAGCAGCTTTTGCACTTAGCTATTAAGTCCTTGTCAACATACAGACTCCACTACTGCAATAGAAGGAAGGAAGGGACTCTGTAGAGCTAAGAGGTCCAAGAGGGGCAACCTCACAAACCCCATCGGGAATACATCAGTTACACCACCCATAATATTTTTAAACATTTTTTTTTCAGTTCTGTTGTGTATTAGAAAAACTCTCACTTGTTTTCTAAGCTAATAGACAGATCCCCCATCATTCCAAGGCAAATATATAAAGTCCTCTTTTTAATGATTACTCACAAAACAGGTACTCAAAGATGTGTAAACAGTAGCACTAAAATTGCTATTCAAGATCCATGACACTAAAAGTTTTGTAAATATGTGTCCTTGCTGACTATACTCAGAGAAAGAACAAAACGTTTCGGCTATCCCAGAATGATACCATGGTTTTGAACAATTATTTGTGGAAGAACTGACATAATTTGTTTATTTGTATAGGCACACTGGCAGAGGGGAGAGGAATGAATCTCTAATGGTGTTGACATCAGTCCCTACTATCCCAGACAACCAGGTCACATATTTCTTTTTGTAAATGAATCGAGCTTTATCTTAAAAGTAGTTAGGTTTCTTTGCCCCATTGCTCATACTGGAACACTCATCCTGATCCTCATTGTTCTGATAATTAGAAAGCTACTTCTTAATTGCATCATGGTCACATTGTACCACTTTGTTCTTGTGCCAGCATTTGTCTTTTTAGTTCAAACAGTGTTGCTCCTTCTCTGGTGTTCACTCCCTGATATAAACAGTAATTATATTCCCTCTTCTACTCCATTTTGCTAAGGCCAAGGCATCCTGGTCTCCTTTCACATGACAGGCTTACCACTCCCATGATCACTCCAGAACATGACATTATTCTCTGATGGAAATACCTGTCTCAGTATGTCTTAAGATCAGATTTGCCTTTCTAGTGGCTTAAACTCCACCTTGTTATCAACTGGTACACCTGTCTCTTTTTCCCTTTCTATTTTTTTCCAAATGAAAGGTTCCCACTTCATAAGAGAAATATCTATTAATACAGTTCTAGCAAGGACACGTTTGCACTTATTACTGTTAAATTTCATTCTGTTTCTATCATATTGGCCCTCAGTTACTCTCTTCTTTCTACATGATACCCCATCTCGCTATCACCCAGACAACACCTTCCAAAGCCCGTCATCAAGAAACATCAGCACCAAAAAATTCCTATGTTTACGTGCCATGGTCAATAACAAGAATATTAAACAAAACCACCCACATGAACCATCCTTGAGGAATTCCGTTAGTAACATCTCATTAGCCTATTATCTGACCAGGGTGGTCAAATGCTGGAGAAGGTGCCCAGAGAGGCTGGGGAATCTCCATCCATGAGATATTCAGAACTCAATTTGACATGGCCCTGAGCAACATGATCTAGCTTTGTAGGTGGCCCTGCTTTGGGAATGGGGTTGGACTAGACACCCCCAGAGGTTCCTTTCTGACCCAAAGGACCATATGCTTTTATTTTCCTTTATAGGAGACACTGTCAGCTCCTTCTTCATTCACTTTACAATCATCCTAACGTCAGCCTAAACCTCATTTTAACAGGCAGTTAAGCTAACAATCTCCTATGTAGCCCCCTTCCCCAAAGATTTTACAATAGTCCAGTTAGATGAAATCACTCTAGAACATAAATTACCTTATCAAAGAATGATACCAGGTCTCCCACTGGTAAACCATGTTAAACTTTATAACACATTCCATTCACCTCCACATTTTAAACTATTCTATCCTTCAAAATCAGTTTTCACAGCTTATATACTAAAGTCAACTAACCGACCTCCATCTGCTCCAGTCATCTTTTCCCCCTTCCCAAGCATGAGCACAGATACTTGCTATTTTCCATGGTACCTTTATCCATGTAAAAGGCAGGCTAAAAAAACCTTTTTTTTTTCTCACAGATCTGAAATTCCATGTACTAGCCTCTCACATCTCTCTCATTGCTCTTGATAATGACTAGCCTGACATGTTTATTGGAGGGACTTAGCCTCCTCCACATTTTGCTGGTTTCAGTCACTTCCCTCTCTCAGTCACTCTTGACCAGGTCTCCATGGCCAGGTTGACACCAGAGACAAGTTCTTCATGTTCTTCCACACACCTGGTGCTTTTGGATGGATGTCCAGCTGGTTTGCAGCATCATTGCCTAACACCCAGACTCAAACACTCCAGCACACCTCGCAGTCCCCTCAGTGTCTTCCATCCCCTGGTCACAGTGCACTGTATCCAATACCAAACTCCTGAGTAAACGCACAACTTTAAATATTCTAACAAGGAATTAGCGCTGGGGCTGTACACAGATTATCTATTATCTGTACTCCAACCTTACTAGGTCTTAAGTGCTTAATACTACTTACACATCATCATAAGTACTTAATATCTGGCATACTTTTGCTACCCATTGGCACAGCACTTTTTTTTTTTTAAACTATGACCATGGAAAGTACCTTCAAGTATGTTCCTTCCAGTAAGTCAGGACATTTGTTTTTCTACCCATTGCTTATTTACAACCTGTCTGAGAAAGAAGCCCAGAAGAGGAAAGGCATTACCTGAATGAAAACAGTAAAGAATATCACCACAATAACAGCAGTGATGAACAACTTTTTCCTGGGAAACACAGCAGGAGGAAGCAGAAATACAAGTGAAAAGCAAATAGCTCCTCGAAGGCCTCCATAGGCGATAATAAATTGGTCCTTAAAAGTGAGAGGAATTGTCCGGAACACATTAATGATCTGAGTCAGAACAAAAACACCTGAGGGAAAAAAACAGAAATACAGGGAGGAGGGGAAAAAAGATAAATTAAATTATATAGAAATCCCCTACAATGCTGATACTGGTTTTAAAACACTTCTATTTGCTTCTTACCTATATACTATTGAAGAGACTAAATGTTACTTAGCAGCTTGAAAACACCATGGAATAAAAATTTAAAATGCCTAAGGATCACCACCTTAAACATATTTAGCAAGCTAACCACCTCAGGTCAGCTGGATTTAGGACCTGAAGCAGCAAATTGATCTCCACAAGACAGCTATCTGCTAGACTCTGCACCTCCAGAACAGCAATAATTCTCTGTGTCACTATAGACCAAGACTCCTGATTTTTTTTTTTTTTTTAATAGGATTTGAACACTTTGGTCTGTCACCTCCATCAATCTGTGCTTTGAATCATGCAAGCTCATATTCACTGACTTAATTTTACTTGCACAGACAGGAAGGATGCAGGACTGGGGATGGAGGGAGAAGATGCCAGTGCATGCTGGTGGACCAAAGGCTTCAGGGATGTGGTGTACTGGAGTAAAGGTATAAAGGTAGATGAAGCAAGCAAGCATGGGAGCCAGGAGCTGGAGGATAGTCAGGCTGCTTGGCTGCTTTTCAGCATAAGCTTTTCATTGTGGAGTTGCAGGCACAGGAGGTTAAAACAGTCCAGATTTTTGCACTGCAGGGAGACTTGGGAGCTGGAAGTAGGGGTGCAGAGGCAGATCAGGACATGGAGGGACCAAATCACTACAGATGATATTGGGATGAGAGGCAGGTTTAAGACCTACAAGCCTGACATCCACCTAGGTCTCAAGGTAAAAAAAAAAAAAAAAAAAAAAAAAAAAGAGCTAGCACTGCAAACTCAGGAGGGATCAAGCAGTTTCTTACAGGAACTTTTTCTTCACAATATATATCTGAACAACACTTCAACAACAGTATTTCTTGTTTTGGTGCTATTTATGCATCAAATGACTGGGAAAATCCCAAAGCTAGTAAACATAAATTTAAAAAAAAACACAATCTGCTTAATTGTTGAACGACTGCTAATTCTTTTAAGCAAAAGTTGCTTATTTGTAAATAAACATTTACTTAAAGACATGTACTCTGCTAACAAGCAGACTGCCTCTGATTTTAGATGGGCAGGACCAGGACCGAACTGATTTTTGGGTTCCATTTTGGAGGAAGGTGGAAGCTGACCCTGCAATCTAGGACATGTTACAAATAAGAAGACCATTCCACAAGCTGAAGGACCTTGTCTAAATTTTGTCATTTTCTACTTGAGAAGAGATAAAAAGTTTCTCTTGCAAATAATACTTAATAATACTGCAAATAATACTAATAAGTCTGAGACTTGCTTACCCAGTGCCCTCCAGATTAAACAGAAAAGGAGGGTGAAGCTAACGAAGGCCCAGTTCCACTCATGGTTCTTCCCAACTGTAGACACTCCCATGAAGATGAAGATTAAGGTCTCACTGACACTGCTCAGCATCTTCATGAAATACTTTATTGTTGTATAGGACTTTTGAGAAACATTTTCCTCCACATATTTATTCATGGTCATGGCACAAGCTGTAATCCTGGAAGGCAAACATTATCCTGGACGTCATTGGCTTGATTTATTTTTTTTTTTAGCCTATCTCATTTCTACAGAATATTATTCACTTTTCCATAGTCCTTTTTAAAATACAAAGCATGACTTATTGCATAACCAATCTCAAATTTATAAACTTGGTGAACCTAGAGTTTTGAGCATGAGATTTTTTTTTTCCACAGCAGGGAGTTTTATGAGAAGACATCAGGATATGGAGAGGTTTTTCAGATACCAAATCCACATGATCAAAGCAGGGGTCACTCAAACTGTGTTTTGAAAGAGGCAGAGCTGAGGAGAGCCAGTGGCAGCCCTGGAAAACAGGGAGTGCTGCTTCTATTCTATTGCTGCTGAGGGACATTAGACAGGATGGCAACTGCACATCCTGGGGCAGGACTTCACTACCTGCCCACCAGCCACTGTCCCACCAAATCATTCCCCTCCTCAATGGTAGTGACAGTAGCCTGCTCCTCTTTCCAAGCAAAGTAAGCAGCAAAGCTACAGACAATTTGTCATCCTTCACCACTTTAGGCCACTGCTCGCTTTGCCTGTGCATAGGGCTGAATAGGAGAAAAACACCCCCAGAAATATATGCTGGTGCCGTTGTACATTTAAAGTACCTACAAATCAATGAAATGGACATCTTGGCTGAGACATGAGAGAACAGACAGGGCTTACTGTAAGTATGCCTACGTGTCTGTGCTCCAAGCCTGTGTTAGTAAACAGTTTTTTACTCGGCAGGAAGAACAAAGAATGACATTACTGGCTGTACATCACTTGCTCAGTACGACTGCCCATGGTGTGGGGATGGCCAAGGACCACTCAGCTACAAAGTTTACGGGTTTAAGGATAGTTCGCAGAGCTGGCTGGAGGATAACCTCAAAGTAGTACCTCAGTGTAGGGCAGCAGTCTGAATTGCCTAATAATTATCAGGGTGGGCAACTAAGGCAAGATGTGATGTGAAATAGCTTTCACTCCTAGTTCTACTATCTAGAGCAAAAACATGTCTTTCCCAGTTAAAAACATTATACACACCCATGTACAGGTTCTCAATCAAACCATGCACACTAAACCTAAACAGAGAGAGAGATATGTATTTGTGTTGTCTTTCTGAATATAGCACACGAGGACTTGTCCTACCATTATTTATCCCAGTTCCACCAGATGTTCAGTCTATAATTACTTGGGGATATTTCTTCCTACTGAAACCTCCACACTGCTCTCTCATGGAGGAGAAAGGTAGGTTCCCTAGCATCTCTTTGGAAGAAGTTGAAGACAACTTTCCCACATCTCATGGACATCCCACTGCAGAAAGCCTTCTGCTGAGCATGTCCTGGCTCTAAGCCAAGAGCCCTATCTCTGAACAACTCAAACGTCCCTGAATGTGTCAATGGAAAGGCAGACTGAAGGATAGCTCAGAAAAAGCTCACTGACATTATGAATACACACATCTAGGTTATTTCTTCTAAAAGAAGGGATTAAAAAAAATATTCTGCAAAGCAGAAAGAGGAATCCCAGAAGCAGCAGTAATTTAAAAGGACCTTCACATAGTAAACTTTCTTAGCACTTTGCAAGAGGGCATCCATAGCAGCAGCTGTGGCTGTAGTAATTGGCAGACCCTGATCATATTTCTCCTAATTTATTAAAGTTAGTTTTGTCCAGAATTTTTCTACTCTTACATGGAGCCAGTATGGTCTGCTTTGGAGGACAATGGCCAAGATCTGAAACACTGTAATCTCTGACCTGACCAACACATCCACAACCCCAAAGTGAATGGGCAGCATTAGTTCTGAGGGATGAACCTGGGAGGACACGTGGACACTTGAAGAGGGCACAGTTTACTTCGCTGACCTCTGTTAAGCAGCACAGCCCCTGCAGGCACATCAGGGTGAATAAAACCTAGGGAAGGGGGTTTGATGTGGAGACAAATGCAATCCGATGGGGCAGGCAGTAGCTTACAAATACAGGTGGAGAGGGTCTGCTAGCAGAACAGTGCACCTAACCTGGCCTCTACCCTGCATTTTCATCCATCTACACTTGGTGGCAGAGAGGCAGATGTAGACAGCACAAAATAAAATGGCCATTGCCATAGAAAATCTAGCTCCAGCCCTAAGCAAACTCCAAGACTAATAAGAAGGAAAGGTTGGCTAAAACTATCCCAGACCCTGACCTGCATTTAGTACTGACATAATTGTCAGCTGTCTCCTCATTGTCAGCTGATTTCACTATGGGCTTGAACAGAAAGATCCTCTGTGGCCCAAGAGTAGAACACTGTCTGGGAAGCATCATCATGGCTACATGGGATCCACCACGGAAGAAATGCTGCAGACTTCATGAGCATACAAGCTTCATCCCTGCAACACTCAGTGGTTTAGGTAACGTTTCTAGCTTGAGCATGTGGTTGGGACAACAGAGGTCCTGCATTTTTGGCAATACAGACAGACTGCTGATGGTCTTCACAGTTCTCCTCCTTGTTCTTGTCTTACACTTGCTCAGACTGAGGACTTGTCATAGATCCCACCATAATTCCCATAAACATATGTGCCTGCACATCTTGGGAAAAAATGGGAGAGGACCAGGGCCCTGCATGGATTTTGTCCTGACATGGAGTGATGACTTGGCCAGGACATAATACACTCAAGCCTAGAAGCCGTCAAACATTCCCAGGTTCTTCAGCTTATATGTAGTTCTGGTGACCAACCTCAAAAGTATATGTGAAGATGGATCTCTAATCTACTTAAGAATTTCACTTTCCAGAACTCCCATACTCAGTGGCAAACCAGCTCTTCACAAGCCACAGGCTGCACTGACAGACCTACAAATATCTCAGGTTATGTCACAGGTCGTGACAGCTCTCCTGTGCATGCACAGCTTGTCCGTACAAGTATAACAAGACCAGTGCATCCCGGCTACCTCCAGCTAATTGTGCACACAGTGGAGCTGGTAAGTGCAGGGGGTGCAAATACAATACAGCAAGAAGGTGGTGGGCAGGCAGCAAAACATCCATTTCCAGACCTGCAGTCATCCAAAGCTGCACCTGAAGCAGGCCTAAAGGCCTGAAGCATTAGGGTTGTCAGGTCTGCACCGGAGACAGAACAAAACCCTCATTACTATTTATTATCCTCTTAAAATAAATAGTTTTCATTATCATAGTCCTTTAGGAAAGCCCTGCAGCTTGGGGAGTGGGGAAGCATGCTCTGGACATGGTTTGTTTTTGGATCCTGAGGTAATGGAGACACTGTAAATAGATGTCTGATAAGAATCTGTCACCAGATTAATCAGGATCTTTGCAAGCTGTAACTTAAAACACCCACCATGCTTAACCACTACAATTTAAAGGGACAACACTCATACAGACAATATTATTTTCAGTCACGTTTTGCATTCATTTGATTAGTGTCAACTAATTAACAAGCTGGTTCACCAGTACAGCAAATAGTGCTGTGCAGTATTTGTCACTCTTCAGGTAAGTATTGTTCCATAGCTAATCACTGCTCACTTCATAGATCTGGTATCTCTCTTCAGTATACTTATCTACACTAGAAAAAATCCTGTTCAAGTCTCTTTAAGGTGAAAATCCTATTGCAATATAGTGTTAGAATTTAATATAAAATACATTTCTTTAAATATGCAAGATTTTATGTATATTATTATAATATGTTCTTCCCAAACTAATCTTTTACTGTCACCATAATCTAAGCAAAAGCTCAGATGTGGTTTATTTTACATTTTTTATCCACACATATTATTTATGGTTTCCACTTCTGTGACCTGAAGTAGCTGCCTTGGTCAAGAAGGGGAGGGAAAAAAGTTAATTGCAATTAACCTGCAACCTTCTGTGCTTCTGAAGAATAAAAGTCCTCCTGTACAAACAACACAGTTTCTGTCATGACTGCAATAAACTAGGACACTGGGTTCAGTCCTCAAGTTTCCTTGACCTACTAAATTTACAGTAGTTTCAATGTTTGTTCCTTTCAGCCTGCTAACTCACTTGCAAAAAACAACAAAAAAAAATTTGTTCTGCTCTTTCACAGCCTTTAAGAGAAATTAGTAAGTAGAAAATCAGAAAATGCAGCATTATAATTAGAAACGGAACCAAGCAAATAAAGTTCAGATTCATATCTGTATGTTTTCAGCCATGCCCCTGATTCAAGCTCAGCTCTAATTGCAGTAGAAGCTCTTTCCTCTCCTTCTGAGAGGACTTTCTCACCGCAGCTCACAGGGACATGGTTCAGTCCCTCTGCTATTTCAGCCAGGTAACTTGGTGCAGGGGTTATACACGGATGCTTTAAGAATTGTGTGTCCTCAGAACAAGTACACAGACTTACCAGAAGAGGGACAAGCACCTCTCATTCCCCTCTATTCTTCTGCCAGTGAATTCCTACTTGCACAAAAATGAGGCACTCTGTGTATGTATCTTATTTCTTTGATAATGCTGTTTCATGTCCTTCACCTAAAGTATGGTACAGCCTGTAACCACAAGGTCTTGCCAACCATCTTTATGAATCTAGTTATGAAGGAAGTGGGAATCAATAGTGTGACAGACTCACGTGGATGTGGGTGAAAAAAGGGAGATCAGACAATTAACCCCTATAGGCTGAACTATAAATGGCCACAGAACAATATAATGTATAAACAATGAGGGTTGTAAGGGACACTCCGAGGTCATTTGGTCCAACTACATGCTCAAAGGAGGGCTGACTTTGAAGTCAGACCCAAGCAATCCTGCCATGAGTCATTTGCTGCAGAAAACGACAGGGAACTCAATACCAATGCATGTTGCACTGTGACACAGAGCAAAACACTCCCTGCAGTTCAAAGCCCAACAAAATGTGAAAAGCATGGGGTAGATTTAGTCCAAGAGGGTGCAGAGATTACAGGAGCTTGACGTCCCTCAGCAGCACTGCTGGGAGGGGGCACGCTTTACATCTCAGCACAGCTGAGACACTACATGGCTGCAGAGAGCCCTTCCTGCTCCTCCTCGGTGGTACTGATGTATCCAGCTCTGTTAGCTATTATACAATACATTTAGAGTCAAAAAACATACATGACATTTTAAAGATAACTAATTTTCTATTGTGTTGTTGGAGAGAAAAAATACTTTGTGTTTTCTCTTCTGTTTGCCACCCACGCGGGGCCACTGTCACTGATGAAAAGGAATAGGTTGCAAGTGCACCACTGCCCGGCATGCAGCACGTCCAAATCAGTATTTCATGCACACTGCCACAATTTCCTCCATGTACAGTTTAGCCACATGTTTTTGGTTTAGAAGCTCTTTAAGTATTTGATCATAGGATGTCAAGGACATTGGACTTAAGAAGTGGAGGAAACTAGAAACCACACAAATGCTATGAATAGAAGCTAGGGGAAGAGATGGCACACTTATGAACTCGGTCAAAGTGGATGCGTATGCTACTTTATTTAGGCTCATATCAGAGAAGGAAACCCAAGCAATCTTTAGCTCTTTACTTATATCAAAGTACTAACCCCTCCCATTCCATGGCATATTTCTATTTTTATACTACTAAAATAATCGTCTGTAAGTTTCCATGTAAATTGCTTCCCAGACCCAGAAAACCTTATACTGGCATAATTATGATATCAAACCTATCTTCACTTTCCGAAAAGATAATAATCAGATGAAGTATTACCAAGTCTTAGTGATACTCAGAAGTAACATCTGAGTTTTCATAAAAAGCTATGCTCCTAATGCCTGAATGACTCATATTTGCCACTAGAACAATACAAAGTCATTAAAGAAGGTTGGCCTTTACAAATATTACTTGGAACCAGAGCAAACCTTTTAAGTATATCAAATGTCATAAAGGCTCTTTCTAAAGTTGAGGTTGTTACAGTATAAACAGCATCTAGCGAGAGGCGGTGCTCTCCCTTCACTGAAGCCCAAGAGTGAAAAAGCAGGAGTGAAAATATTTTTATCTGTTTCAAGTGGGAAGAATAATATTATTTTATACATAATGATGTATACAGAGAGTATTGTAACACGCAGGCACACGTATAAAGATAATAAACTAAAGGGTTGTATCACCACAGGACTAGATTCTGCAAATTTTACATTCACCCAATCCTTACTGGGCTTGTAATCCAGCAGGAGTTTGCCTTAATGATACATATACATTGTCTTCATTGAATGGTACTTACTGGCTGCTCACATGACTACATGTAAGACATAGTTTCACAATATATTGGCATGGGAAGCGAAGCCACTTCATGAAGTTCCCAGCTACCACTCCCACTCCCTCCTGGCCACCACTGCCCCCACATCACTGTGGGCCACCCTTCAGCTGTGCCCTTATGACTACTTGTAGGGTCACATGAGGACACAGGTCACCAAACTGATCCAAGTTAAAAATAACCCCACTGAAAATACAAGGGATTATTTTCAACTTGGAACATTTCAAAGATATGGTTTATGCTGTGATGCCATGAACAGTTTTAGTGACACAGCTGGTGTGGCAGCAAGCTGAGAAAAGAGGATGGAAGCAGGAGGGGAGAGGCCGGAAATCCTCAAGTCAGCATCGCTGCCATGCATGATGGAATGATGCCATATGGCAAAGTTTGCAAAATCTGGTCCTCTCTGCAGTTTCCTTTGGCATTCTTACTTGGGTGCTATTATTACTGAAGTTTGGGGTACTTACGCCATGATGCCCGAGAGATGAAACATTTCAGCTGTTATGTATGACAAGTAACTGTACAGGAAGACAAAGAGTGGCTCAATCACTCGGATTTTATGGGTGAAACGGGTGGTAAAGGCTGCTACAAATCCCAAAAGGATTCCAATCAATACTCCACCGATCCCCACTATAAAGAAGTTAGCAATCCCAGCGAATATGTCAATAACCTTAATTGTGCGCATCTGGCAGAAAGACTTGAACAAATTGTACAGGACCTATGAGGAAAAAGAAAGCATATTATGTTTCTGAAATCTTCTTAATTTCCCTTCGTGTCATTATGTTCCTCTGCTTCAACGCTGAACTTTCAATTTCTCTATCTACCTTGAACACACTTTTCAGATATGCTGATGTTTACCTCTGGCATATGACTCATCATCCATAAATATCAGGCAGATATACAAAGAAGGGTAAATATCATTATACCCATTTTTGAAAACAGTACAGGTTTCTTAACCCATGCCATCCTGCAGGCCAGGAGCATAGATCTATCTAATCTTTCTTTAAATTAATCTATTTGCAGAGCTTCTAATTTCTCCACAGGTGGCCATTGCAGATTTTCCCCAGAATAAAAGAAATTAAAAGGAGGAGGAAAAAATACAGCTTCATAATCAGTGAAAAATCAGGTTATTTTCCAATGTGTTGGATCTACATAAGACACTGAGAGTTGAACTACTGAATTAGACCATAGATTCATCTGGCAGGAGTTGTGGGTGGGGAGGAGAGGGGATGGCTAGTGACCACCCAAGGAGTACAAGAAACACGGCATCCAAGGAGTTCTCTTTCTCTGACTTGTTAACCATTAGGAATCCAATGGTTTAAAGACTTTTCAAACTTTAGATTATTTATAGAGATTTGGATTTAATTCCCATTAAAAGCCCTGTTACCATGTGTTTGCCCAGCTGTAATTTTCAAAGTTTTTATAACCATCCTCCAAAACAAAATGGGTCAATGAGATCACCCATTTTCTTAGACAGAGAGCCTTTTTGTTTTACACAGAAAACAGAACAATGTGAAGTCTCTAATATAATGTATTTTAGTTACAATGAAACAGGCAACAATGGAATCAGTTACTCTTAAAGAAACCTTAAAGGGTCTCCTTATTTTCAGACTTATTTGGGAGATTTAAGCATTGTCTGGTGCTGCATGTATGCTCCCAGCCATGTGATACCATGATGGCTACACTGTCCCCTTGTACAGACTTAAGCTTGGTCACAGGCACCTATTCCTATCACAGTGGGTTCAAAAGCTAAGCCACTGTGGTCATAATAAACACCCAACTAGTCATCTTGGACAGCTTGCAGAAGTTAAACCTCCACTTTCTTTCTGGCCTTCTTGGTAAACGAAACAGGTTTCTTTATCAGAAATGCTATTTGAGAGAACAATGTTTTATCAGTACTTGCATTGTGCCAACAATGTAGGTGTTTGAATAGTGACTGGGAGGGATTTGTCACGTTTGTGGTCTTGTTCTGTCTCACACAACAAAGTAAGTTTTTCAGCTCTTCTTGGCCAAAATTTGACAGGTCTTACAGAGGTAAAAGTTGTCACTATAGACCAATGCAAAGACATAGCCTATTATGGGTTCTTTGGGATAAGTGAAAGGAAAGAACTGAAAAAGAAAATAAAAAAATAAATTCCAGAGCAAGCATGAAAAAAGGTTAAATCAAACCTAGCAGGTGAGCAGTAATTTTCATTACAGAGCAACAAACAGGACTAGAACAGAAGCATGAACTATTTATCTGATAACAATTATGCCCTCAGGATAAGTCCACCTGGGAGAAGTGTCCTTTTTCACCTGGACAAACCCCTTCATCTTGCTTCTCTGAGTCAGACTCCCAGCCTTTTTGCCCTATTCCTTGTTACTATGTCCTGTGCTGGGCAGGAAGGTAATGTCATAGGCTCTTCTGGTTTTCCATCTGTTTTGATTTGTGGACCTTACAGATTTACACAAAGAGAAATATGCCAGAATTAAGCCTATAGACAACAGGTGTGCCTTAGTTGGTCACTTTACAAGGACCTCTCAGCCCACAGACTCCCAGGACTCCAGGAAATCACAGACTGAAGGAAAAATACTGCCAACTTGTGTTGTTTGCAAGAAGAGGGATTTCCCCGAGTCACCTGTTGAAACTTGGGACTACACCAGAGTTGTGTTATTCTTCAAGACACCTACAGAATTTCACTTGGCAGAATACTCCCTTGGTATGTATTAGGGAAGTTTATTATTTTATTTAATTAGAGTTTTAAATAGCCTTTTTATACTTTAAAAAGTAACTATATAAACATCTATAACACAAGATCCCAAAGTAAGGTCACTGAGAGCTCCTTGTAAAGCAGCATGTAATTGATCTACTCAAGCAATAGTCATTCCATAACATCACCTCATACTCACAGCAAAGTATTCACCCTGCAAGCAGAATGGAGCCTGTGGTTTCCACATACAGACATCTTCATAAATCTCAAGTCTGTTGTCGTAAGTTATTTGAAAGAAGAAAAGCAATGTTCCTTTGTACATCAAAACCAGACCGCCCTGGTAGAAGCAGCAGCCAAGACTACGGAATGTCATGAACATGATTTTAATCTCATTCCTCTTGTTCTTTATTTACACTGCTGTAAATGAGATCAAAATCAGGTTCACTTCCCTTTTACTCTACAGCAGTTCAGCTTTACAGCTCTCTCTAAACTTTCAGGTGAGTTAAACAACATCAACTCTGGTCACACTTTGTAATGCATTTGGTATGAGAACGGAGCTTTTTTTTTCAAGTTCAACATTTGCATTTACTCAACATCCTTCAGTTGAACTTGCTGAAGGTTACACCAAGGAATATTAGTCACAAATCACTTTTTAATCTTATCTCAGAGTATCACTGCTCTTCCTAGACAGTAATTGCTTATTTTCATCAATTCTCAGTTATCAGTTTTTAACTCTGAAATTACTTTAATATACTCTAAATACTGAATTCTGAAATTACTGTAAAATAATGTTTTCAGCAGAGGAGGAATACAGAGCACTGCTAAAATGTTTTCTAACATGGTAATAATATTATTGTAAGGACACTGGCTCCTTCTCTGTGATTTTAAGCCTAGAATTGGAAGCTGAACTGCTAACACTCAACTTCAACTGTGATTTTGCCATTTAATATGTCGTGCTAGTTATCACTGACCCAGTCTTTTGGTAAACCACGAACTCTGACCAAGAAGCCAACTAGTAAACATTGTCCTCAGCCAAATTCAAGCTCCAAAATTCCATCAATACAGGAAAAAGATCATCCAAACATTTATCACAAAAACTATCCGGCATGAAAGACCAGCTGAGAAACACAGCTGAGCTGAGATTCCTGAGAAAGCACATCTCACTTTGTAACTAAAATGAAGGTGTGGTAGCACTTTTTCTGAAAAGGGAAAGCATAGATGACACTGGTATCCTAATAAAAGCTTTTATTAGGAGCAGCCAGGCAGTGCAAGCAGGATAGCAGGAAGACAGGCTTAAAGTATTTAGAAAGCATGCTTACCAGAGCCACCCTGTTCTGCACTGCCCATCTGTGTAGCCCCTGGGTTTTTTGATGCTGCAGTGGCCGTAGGAATTAGGCAGCTTCCGTGGACAGCCAGTCTGCATTCAGCTCCCCTCCTGCTTTGTCCCCACAACCCACCAGAGGGACCTGCCAGGGTAGGTGGGACTCAAGGGCTCCAGCAGACAAAAGCTGGAAGATGCTGAGTTCTGCCTACTAACTGGTTTTATCATCTCTCCCAGTAACACAACGAGGGGGCAGAGGAAGAGCTAGTATTTAGAAGACACCGTCTCCTTTCAGCAGATAGCTGTGTAACCCCGGCAGCAAGGACTGCTCTGGCAGCACTGCTTTGGGCAGGGGAGGCGAGGTCCTCTAAGGGCACCCCATGGGGGATCTGTGTGATGGCCTGGGTCACGTTTTAAGTATAAACACATGATTGCAGGTGTGCAAACCCATAACAAGGAACCATTAGCAGACCAACGCTTATCATGTGGAAACCACTTGATCTCCTGCCAAGTGCTACCTTTAAGCGATAGCTGGGAAGTAAGACTGAAGGTACTCCAAATTCCTTTCACTCCTTCATGAATATATGTATTGGTTAATGCATATGCTTTTCTGTCCCTACAAACTTCTCAGAGTATCTCCCCTGTGCTTGAGCATCTGGGCAGGCATGCTGTGAGAAAGGACCACCTCCAAAGAAGGCACCTACTGGAAAGTCATGCATCATAGTTATTAAATTGTAATACCAACGCCTATAAAAATGGTGTTTTGGAGTAATTTGCTATTGGACAATGGTATGCGTGAATACTTCCATCATCAGGATGCAGCGCTTTCCTAGCAAATCTTGCTGGATTAACTGCTGCTCCAGTGGAAAGGTGATTGATTTTGTGATTGGAAAAAAGAGATTTTGCTTGGAAAATGCACAAAAAAAAAAAAAAGTTTTACATTAACATAAAACCAGACCTTTTTCCTGCAGAAAAATTTGTATGAAAAGAATTCCACTGCATGAGTGGCCAGTAAGCATGAATAGAGACAGACACAGCCATGGCTGAACTGGTAAACTTTCTGAAACTCAGTATTTACACCCACTTATTTTTATTTTCAGGACTGCCTTAAGTACCAGCTTAGCAATGGCAGGTAGTTTCAGCTGTAAGCTAATGAGAAAAGCTAGGCTTTAAGGCAGGCCCATATGAGAGGATGGGATTCAGCTGGCTAGATAGCAAGAGAATCAGGTAAAGCATGAAGCGTAAGTGAAAAAAACCAAAGAGTACTCACAGGGACACACAAGAAATGATCAGTGCCAAAGCTCAGATTAAATGATGAGATATACATGTGTTAAACAGGTGAGGCAAAGTCTCAGAAAAGGGGGAAAGTGAAGGACAATTGTGCATAGAACGGGACAGGAATAAGAAGACAGTGGCAGAGACAAGAAAGGTGTGGACCCAGTTTGTGAATCTTTCTGATCCTTCTGGCATATGAAAAACTGGTCCTCGCTGTCTCACAAAACAGAAAGCATGCCAGCACATAGTTGGCACAGGCAGAATTTCAAGTAAGGCATGGATAAATGGGAGTAAGGTCCCAGACATGGTGTCATCAGGTACAAACAAGGGCCATTGGGGGTGTTAATGTCATTCGCAGATTGTTGTCCTCAGGTCAGCAGCAGAAACCCAGTTCAGCTAGTTAATGATTAGAAATTACTGCCTCCAGATGGCTGTCCTATCTCATCTGTAGCCTGGGAGAAATGTTTTGGTGGTTTCAGGGCAGCTCCAACTGGATGAGCACATGCAAAAGGCTAGCATCAACCAGGTCCTGCGCCATCGCAGTGATTTGCCCATTCTCCCTGTGAACATGCTGGGACACCCCACACTGGCCTTTTCCCTCTCCTGCCCAACAACACTTCTGCAGGTGAGGAAAACCTCCAGTTTCAGATTACAGAAGTAACAGAATTCAAAGATACAGAAACTAAAGAGATCAGGTAGTAAAATCCCTACACCAAATATGGTACCATTACACATTACTCTGGTGTAGTAAGACTATCGTAGTTTCTAAACTTAAAGTTTAGAGAATTACATAAACACATTAGCACTCCTCGACTTCCATCAATTTGCAAACTGTAATGACCTGATACAAAGAGATATAATGGAGTGGCATGCAATCATTTATTAGTTTTTTCAACTCATCATTTAGCAAGTAACTTACCACAGTTATAGCATCATTCAGCAAAGACTCGCCAAACACCAGGATGTAAAGCTGCTCATTGACATGAATATTTTCAAAAACAGCTAACACCGCCACGGGATCCACAGCTGAAATGAGGCTGCCAAAGAGCAAATTCTGCAGCAACGTGATATCAGTCAAACCAAATGCACTGATCTGGCAAATTCCATAAAGTGAAATTCCAATGCCGATGGCGTTCCACAGCGTGCCCACCACGGCATACCAGAATATGGTACCAAAGTTCTCAAAGAAAAGACGAGTTGGCATAAAATATCCAGCGTCGAGTACAATGGGTGGTAAAAGATACAAGAAAAAAACATCGCTGTTCATTACAGGTGGGGACTTTTCCTCTGCTCCAAAAATAATCCCACCAAGAAGCAATCCAACCAGAATGAGGAGACAGCTTTCAGGTACTATTGAGGGCAACTTGTGATAGAGATGGAAGCCTTCAAAGGAAATTCAAACACAAGAAATTAAAACGGTTATTTGTACAGAATCCAAAAGATCATTTTTGATTCTGTTTTCTTAGTTTCTATAGTAAACAAACATCAACTGCAGGGCAATTTCATTTTCATCACAAAGACCGAACTGGACCACGACAACAGGTCAAGGCAAATTTGTCAGCTAGGGTAGTTAATCCAGTTAAATTGGTGGAGGGTCGATTTAATAGATAGATGTTACAGTTAATAGCTAGGTTGGCTGCAGCAACTGTGTGCAAGGGTTCTATTTGTGAAAGTGTGGGGATTTTTGTAATGTGGGATCCTCCAGAAATGCAAACCAAATACTTTTCTAGGGCAAACTACATCTAGATAAGAGAAAAAAAATCTTACTAACCACCCCTTTCTCCACGCATAGCTTCACAAAGGAGTTTAAGGGGTACATTCATTTCATTTTTAGAAGCCTTTTAGAGACTCAAAGCTAAGGAGGGGAACTAGGACATGTGATCTGCACCCAGTCACCCATGGTCACTTCCTCAGCCACCATGAGGAAGCATTTACGGACACATTATTATTCAATTTTAGCAGAGCCTCCAAATTCATTTCACAATAACCAATATGTTTTCCTTAAAGTGACAATAAGTTGTGGCCTGTATTATTATGCTGCTTTTTTAATTCATTATTTATGTATTATATGAACTACAATTGTGTCAGGAGGTAATCTGTGCAAAGTACTGAAAAAATGAATTAAAAAAGATTCTTAATGGGGACTTAATGGTTGAATCTTCCTTAGCCTACTAAAACTCTCCATGCCATGCAGTTTTGATTTAAAGACTCTCATTACTTGCATAAGTTGATTGTTTTAAGGATGATTTTGGTAATGAATAGGAAAAGTTTTGAAGGAACTTACTCTGGCCAATCTAATGGAACAATCAACCTTATGCACCAGGGTCACATTCCAGGTCCTGGCGATGCCAATCTTTTCCAGGCTCCTCCTTATCTATATTTGGCCGACATAATTATATAGAAAACTATCCACACCCACAAGATCCCACAATTCCTGCCTAACTAAAAAGCATTTAAATTATTTTAAATGAGAGCTGCACGGAAACACTGGGTGTGGTAATAACGGGCGTCTATTTCAGTAAAACTATTTCAGTGAAAATCCCACCTGTAGTCGAAACAGTTAAACTAGTGCAACCTTAGCATAGTTCATATCCAGTTTCCCTATTTCAGGCTTCTGTATCTTGCAACACCTACTTTGTTAATTCAAGAGAAAGCCTGAACTTATAACTAGAAAAAACAAATGGTTAAGAAAGACCAAGGGGAAAGCTCATTTAATCTACAGATTTTTTGCTTGTGTATTCCATAACTATTAAAGCTATTTTTTAAAGTAAGCAGCTCAAGCTGCATTTTTTTCCTTTCTGGATGAACATAGACTCCTTTTTAATATTTAGAAACACAATCTATGTGCCAAATTCACTGTCATTCTTCAAAAAAAGAATCACGAATATCCTATATTGGCAGAACAGGTAATGACCCTGGAAACACAGGAGTTTGCAGTTGAAGATGTGATTCTTCACCTTTCAGCCACTTCCACATAAACATTTTATGGTTTGTCTGAGTTTCTACATTGGCAGGATGCCAAAATTTCCAATACAGTGATTGAAGTTTCCCGTTAGTAAGTAGATTTTTCTAAAAGTAAAGGTTTTTCAAGCCCTTCAAAAATATCTTAAATCATTTTCTCAATAAAAATTGAAGAGGAGGGATTTTTTGCAAATGTAATATTGAATGAAAACAAAAAACATATCAATCAGTTTTAATGCAATGGCAATGAAATGTCTTTTGTGAGCATAAAAATAAAAATCTTTTTTCTTTTCTTCTTTACAAGTCACTCTTTGCAAAGTTCATACCCTCTCAGAGCTTCTGGGACTCCACCTCATCCTTAAAGGTAATGAAAAGGCTGCCACTAAGTTAAACATGCTTTTTATCCATGTAAACAGCATCAGAAGTCCTAAAATATTGCCCTCCTCCATGAAAGGCATTCAAAGGTGATGAGGGACAGGCTGTGGATTCCCATTTAAGAGCCGAGAGCTAGGATTTAGGATCTAGTGCACATCAAGCCAGGCACAGATGCCCTGCAGGATAAGGGACATCTTCCCTGCTCAGACAGATGCACAGCCCTGTGGTCAGGAGTGCCACGGGAGCAGATCCTGCAGTACATGAATACTCGGACTTTTATGCTGAACCCAGGACCACAGCTACTTTCTCCTGCTTTGACCCTGTTCTTGGGCTCCTAACTATGCAGTGACCCACCTTCAACAGCATGGAAGATGTTTACCCTCAGGCCATTGGACACTTGCCTGAAGTGCAAGTTCAGTATTCTTCAAGCTAAAAGTCCTTAGAGCCCTGGTTTCCTACATCCTGGGTGAAATCCAGTGCACTCTGATGCTGGAAATGCCACTGAGACATGTGCTTCTGATTATACATGAGTTTTCCAAGGGCTCTCTGAACAGCTCAAACCTTTTTTCAGGAGAGAAGTATCAGCGCAGTTCCCAGAAGAAGCACTTCTAATTGTGCATTTGTGATTAAACGTAGGAGTTATGGGAATCTGGATCAATTAAACATTTTGTAGGTTTAGTAGCATAAGAAAACTGGAGGGAAGTAGACTAGTCTCCTTGCCTAGAGACTGCAGGTGCCCTGGGTCCTACCTAATATACTCATGGAGTCCATGGAGTTAGTAACATACTTCCTAAATGGTATCACCACACAAAACAATAAATAAGTAGAGGTAGCCAGAAAATAACGATTCTGTTCAAGACAATTTCTTAGATTTGAAAATGTGCCCTTGTTTTATGTTGGAATAAAAAGCACCATGTTACTAATGTCTTTGAGAAAATGTACCTTGTCGAAAGGTTCAAGTTCTGCTTGACAACTTCACATTTTCCTTTCTTGTGCTGTCTCTTTTGTTCTCTCTAAACCTAACATACAATGACACGATCACGGGACCTGAGAAACCTTTCAGATAAATCCCCTATAAAAATGCTGGAACATTTCAGCTCCAGAGAAACTGCACTTCTGCAAAAACACATTTGTTCAAAAAGGCTCCAGTCGGGTGAAAAGCAGGAGCTGCAATACAGTTGTCTTTGGGATCCTTCACATACTGTGAGAGCTGTTGTTAAATGTGACCCTATCTTCTGAGCCCCTCGCACCTGAAAATAACTTAGGGCTCCGTTCATTAAGGTTTGCTACTTGGCAGTGCCAAGTGCCAGAATTCAGAGCCTAGCCCCAGAAAGGAATTTGTGATGCCAGATTAAGCACCGAAGTTTCCTGGGCAGCGCATGAATCTCAAGGTGGATTTCACGCTGCCTGGCATGACAGGGCTGAGATGACTCTGCTGCCCAACAGAAATGCTGGGGAGAAGAATGCACTGGAGAGCCTCCTCTCACACGGGGCTGCGCTTGGGGCTGCAGGCAGTGAGACGGGCTGGAAAACCCCTCTCCATCCCCTGGAACTGAGACACAGAGACAACTCTTAGTAACACAGTAGGACATGGCAGAGCCAACGTTTCTGTATCTTGGTGGTTAGAGAACTCTGACCATCTGGGCTACCGTCAACGTCAAAGAAGGCACAAACAAGTGAAAAATTAATGCTGTGGGATCATGACTTAGGGGCGACAGGAGTCTGTCCTGGGAAGGTTTACCTGATGCACTCACTGGATAAGGAGGCACAGACAGAGTTCCAGGAGCAAGAACTGGATGTTCCTAATTCCAGTCCCGGAGTCAGGGCACCTGAAGATAGGTGTGGTAAAGCTGAGCACTGCCACACCTAGGGCCCCTCCTGCATCTGGCCCTCATGGCTGAACGCACGCACGCTTAGAACAGCAGAGGTAATGCCCTAGATTAGCCACACCACCTTTCGTTTGGTATAACTGAGGGGATTTAAAAATTATGTGCACTTTTCCTCATCTGCACTGTTTGCTCGTTTACAGTGCTGCAGTCAGCTGGGACAATTAAAGTAGTCAGGTCACTTCCCCCCCCCACACATACACACACTTTTTAGATGCCTGTGCCCTAGCAAATATCATGATAGTCATAATGTACCGTCCTACAGAAATTATATAAGATTGTGTATGTATGTGTTTACATGTTTCAATTGGCTTCCTTATTATCTTCAATGAAACAGAAACTTTGTCACTAGTCTTAGCTTATGCAAGAGTTCTTGCTGTATCTAAACTCAGAAGCCAGAGCAATTTTACAACGCTTAACTGGCTGAGATAGTTCTTTACCAAACTCCATATTTTCTGGCTATTACAGTTCATTATATACCCGAGTGTTATTGTATTTGAATTCTGTCCTGAGTCTGCAACTACCTAAATACCTACTCAAGGCTAAGAAGGCATCTTTAATGCATTAAGATACATACATCAAGATACATGCATCCTCAATGGATGCAGCATACAACATTTCTGCAGGAAGTAAGAAAGCCGTAGCAAGATGCTTGAGTATAGCATCAGGCCCCCAACTACAGTGCTAGCCGTGGTAGGAGGTGAGCCCAAATTTTTCTTTTTGCAGAATCCTAATTAACAGATCACTAACCAGAATGTGATGCAGTCTATTTAAATGTCACAAGCAAGTCAAGGTTTTATCAAAATGTTTTATCAGAATGAGTATGATTGTAGTTTTTTATGGAAATCTGCACTGCAAAATCAGAGTTCTGAATCAAACAAGTGGAGTATGAGTAAACCTTTTTTTTCTTGTTCCCACGGCTTTATTCCTTACATTAAGATTATCTTCTAGGTATGAAGACACAAAGTTCATAATTTATAGAGATGTACTCACTTTTTAAATGGTTCTGCAGTACACCTCTACCTGACATTCTTCAGATTATCATAGTGTACTCATTCTTCCGTTTTGGACATAGAAAGCTAATTAAAAGCATTATATATAAGCTGCACAAAACACCGTGAAACTATGCAATACAAATATTTTCCACATGAGGGAAGAGGTGGCCTTTCTTACTCATTCAGTGCCGGCTTTTTTGTCTTTCTCGGGAGATAAAGTGAATGGTGGGGAAGTACAATGAGGTGGCTTACTCTACCCTCATAAATATTTGCTTTCCATCGATCCGTTGTTCTTCTTCCGAAACCTTCGTTATACCCGGCGTTATTTTAAGAAAAAGAAGCCAGTGCTCAAGACACAGCAGGGCGATGAGGGAAGAATGCTCAGCCGCGCACGGGGTGAGCTCTGGCTGTAACAGTCCTCGCAGCCCGGGCTTTGCCCCCTGCTGCAGAGGGCTGCGGGTCTCCTCCGCACCTTTCCTAACCGAGAAAACCCCATCTTCTGACAGCCAAATCACGCCCGG